>NC_079191.1:34865546-35165546 GCF_029499605.1 Hyla sarda | reverse complement strand
AGCCAGCAACTGAAGAACCCCCCCATCCAGCGAAACTGCGACCACGCCGCCCCCTCCCACCCCAGTAGTAAGGAGATTACATGAGGAGGAGGTTTGTTACAGTGTTTCAATCCAGTAGTAAGGTGAGTACATGAGGAGGAGGTGTGTTACAGTGTGTCACCCCAGTAGTAAGACGATTGCATGAGTAGGGGGTTTGTTACAGTGTGTCACCCCAGTAGTAAGGTGATTACATGAGGAAGAGGTTTGTTACAGTGTGTCACCCTAGTAGTAAGGTGATTACATGAGGAGGGGGTTTGTTACAGTGTGTCACCCCAGTAGTAAGGTGATTACATGAGGAGGAGGTGTGTTACATTGTGTCACCCTAGTAGTAAGGTGATTACATGAGTAGGGGGTTTGTTACAGTGTGTCACCCCAGTAGTAAGAAGATTACATGAGGAAGAGGTTTGTTACAGTGTGTCACCCTAGTAGTAAGGTGATTACATGAGGAAGAGGTTTGTTACAGTGTGTCACCCTAGTAGTAAGGTGATTACATGAGGAGGAGGTGTGTTACATTGTGTCACCCCAGTAGTAAGGTGATTATATGAGGAGGAGGTTTGTTACAGTGTGTCACCCCAGTAGTAAGGGGATTACATGAGGAGGAGGTTTGTTACAGTGTGTCACCCCAGTAGTAAGAAGATTACATGAGTAGGGGGTTGTTACAGTGTATCACCCCAATAGTAAGGTGGGGCGTGTCAAAGGGCGGAGCCAATGGGTGAGGTCAAGGGGTGGCAAAAATAGCTTTCACCTAGGGTGGCAAAAATAGCTTTCACCAGGCCTGATCGTGTCATCTAAAGGGCTTATAACGTCACTAGAGGTAAGTCTCCGGCTACTGAAATTCAGAATTGTGAATGGGAGCACGGAATCCCATAGAAGTCTATGGGCTTTAATTTGAGGCAGAATTCCACAAGCCGAAATTCCACCATGTGAGTAGACCCGAAGACATAATAAGTGCAGGAGCTGAGAGCAGCGTCTACTTTGCATATATTTGTCTCCTCCAGGCATTGCATTACTCTAGAATAGACTCAGCAGAGAGATTGACTGGCGGTAACATCCATGCTTCATCCCCTTCCAATCAATGCATGATGACTTTAGTTGTGATCATCATCCCTCATTTACCCAGAGGAGCCGAGGTCGTGATTGGTGACATTTGGGTGTAGAGAAGAGACAGCTGTAATTATACCCAGAGGTCTCTATGACTCCATGACATCTATGACTCCATGACATCCACCACATTCCACCAAACAAGTCGGCTGGGAGAAGCTATCCATCTCGCCTCATTGACAAAATATCAATTCACGAATATTGCAAATATAGTGGTAAATATTCGCAATTACGAATATTCACATTTTTTTTCCCAGTACACATCACAGTGATCTCATCCCTCCCTGCTTCCAGCTTGTGGTGTCACCAAGGCTCCAATACTAGTTACTGTGTCAGACTGACAAGCGCCCGAAAATTCGTATATGGGAATATTCACTCATATTGATCCCTCCCTTCTTTTAGCTCTTTTATCACACGATATTGCGCATGCAAATTTTATGGTGAATGTGCATGAGAATATTATGACGCATGCGCCATAAATTTTGCGAATTTTGCAAATATATGACGAATATTCGTCCATTTATTCGCAAAATATTGCGAATTCAAATATGTCCTATGCCGCTTAACACTACGTACTGAATGAGGGACAGCTGAAGGATCAATATTGTTAAAGGGTACTCCAAAGGATAGGGGATAAGATGTCTGATCACAGGGGTCCCGATGCTGGGAACCCCAGTGATCTCGGCTGTGGCACCCGAGACATTCGGTGCACGGAGCGAACTTCGCTTCGTGTCAAATGACTGGCGATGCTGGGCGGAGGCTCGAAACATCACGGCCATGCCCCCTCAATGCAAGTCTATGGGAGGGGGTGTGACGGATGTCACGCCCCCTCCCATAGACTTTGATTGAGGGTGTGTGGCCATGAGTATTTAGACCGATTACTGGCCATATTAACTCTATTTAATCACTTCTTAAACTATTTCCTAATGCTGCCTACATTTCGAAGAACCCAATGGCTTTGCATAGAGAGATGCTGTGTCTCATCATTGCATTTCATCTAATTAGGCTGCTGGTGCTGGAGGTCACCCAGGTGAACTGATTAAACTTATAATTTAGTTGGGATCAGTTCACATTATGTGCAGTTTTGAAACATTTTCTTATTCAATATGCATTTTTTAAAGAAATATTGCCATGAGGCCAAAGGGATTTGACCTATAATCACGATTAGGTACGTTCACACGGGCGGATTACCTGCAGAATTTCCGCAGCGTATTTTCTGTTGGAAATCCGCAGCACATTTTGCTACCATTGACCATTGACCAATGGGTCAGTAGTAAATCCGCAATAGAGGCAGACTTGCAGGTTTTCCTTCGGTCCCATAGAAGTCAATGGTAGCAAAATCTGCGGCAAATTTTCCACAGCAAATACGCTGCAGAAATTCCGCAGGTAATCCGCCCATGTGAACGAGCCCTAATGCTGGAATTCCACTCGTTTTTTTTGGGGGGAAACAGCAAGAAAAACGCCAATTCTGCCGCATTGCATTTTTTTGGCCAAAAAAAGCTGCAGCCAGATATTAGCTGTAAATCAATGAGAAATCGCTAAATTCTTTTTCCACTTTCCATTTTTCAGTTTGGTTCACTCTTTTTTTCACTCTTTTTCAGCTCCTTGGCGGTTTTGCAAAATCGCAGCATGTTGAGCCTATGGCGTTTTTTCCCCCTGAAATTGTGGTGTTTTTCTCCCATAGAAATCTATGGGATTAAAAAATCGCCAAGAAAAACGCCAGGTGGATTTTAACTTTGGCATTTTTGCAGGCTGTTTTTATTCTCTTTTGGACTTTAGCGATCCAAAAAAGTTGTCAGGGGTAGCACTCCGGCCATTCATTCTGGCTGCGAGCGCTCCCCCCTGCCTAATTTCCCTGGCTCCGGGACTTGCAGTGCGGGTTGCACCTGCACACGTGTCCCAACCGTTACTAGGGGCAATGCTCCGGCCGTGCTATCCGGCCATGAGCGCACCCCTTCTGCCTGTACTGTTGGCTCCGGGACTCACTATGCGAGCCACGGGCATTCCCTTACCTTCCTCCGTCCCCACTCCTGTCTTGCCTCGTCAGCGCGTGCATCCCCTGTCATTAGGGCGCGCGCACCGGTGTTGTTAAATTTAAAGGGCCAGTACGCCCTTAATTGGTGTCTTGCTGGGCGGACCCTATATTAGTCCGGCACCTCCCCAGTGTGGTGCTGGATCTTCGTGCCTTGTTCCAAAGAGAAAGCGTTACTGTTTTGTGTTCCATATAGTGTTCCTGACCTCTCACTTGTGACCTGACCTTGCTCCTTTGCCGCCTCCTCCTGACCCTGTGCCTGTGACCTGACTATGCTTCTTTGCCACCTGCCTCCTGACTTATTGCCTGTGACCTGACTATGCTAGCTAGCTGCCTGCCTTCTGACCCATGCTTCGTCATCACCTGGGCAACCTGTGTGAACAGATCATGCCAGGGGTAGCGACCTGGGTGCCACCTGCCACAGCAAGTCCATCCCGCTTAGCAGGCTCTGGTAAAAACCAGCGTCACCTTAGACTCCGCTCCCTGGTACGGTTTAGTCATAGTCCACACAGGACAGTGGATCCACTACAACTACTCAGCCCTTACGTTAAGATCTTTACAAAAGTGATGGAGATACCTTTTTTAATAATATTTCGTAGGGTACCATTAAAAAAACAATTATTAAAAAGGATACAGTAGTGATGGAAAAAATTGTATTTAAAGTAATTTATATTGTATATAACAAAATTTTTATAAATTTTTAAACAGGGATGAATTTATGTGTGCGTGCAAGACACTATAAATGTAGCCGACAATAATAAAAATGTAGTGTGTGTGTGTGTTTTTCACTTTTTTTTCTTTTTTAAAAAAATTTTTAATACCTGTACAAATTGACAAATCGCTCGGGTCCCTTGCGATCCTTCTGTATAATGTATATATATGCAGCCGGTCGCTCTTCTATGGTCCCTGCACTGACGTATATATACACCTATTCATATTTACCTCAGAGAGCTGTGATTGGCCAGATGATTCCAGCCAATCATAACTCTCTGTGGGAAATATGAATAGGTGGATATATATGTCAGTGCAGGGGACCATAGAAGAGCGGCCGGCCACATCTATACATTATATAGGAGGATCACAGATGGTGTAAGGAGTGACATCCACTGTGATCTTTCCTTAACTGCATGTACTACTACAGCTCCCAACATGGAGCACACTCTGCTCCATGCTGAGAGCTGTAGTACCTGCATTAATAGACTTATCGCAACAGGTGTCAGAAGTGACACTCGCTGCGATCTGTCTATTAATGCTGGTGCTACAGCTCCCAGCATGGAGCAGAGTGTGCTCCATGTTGGGAGTAGTAGTACCTGCAGTTAAGAACACATCACAGCGGGTGTCACTCCTGACACCCGATGCGATCATCCTATCTATTGCAGAGATGTGGAGCGGCTCTATACAGCGCACGCATCTCTGCACTATACTCCGGACAGTGATATGAATAGAACATCACTCATTCATATTTCCCTCTGAGAGCTGTGATTGGCTGCAACCATCCGGCCAATCCCCACTCTGGGCGGAAAATATGAACGAGTGATGTTCTATTCACATCACTGGCCAGAGTACAGAGCAGAGATGTGAGCGCTGTATGGAGACACCCGGGGCGATATGTCTATTAGTACAGGTACTACTACTCCCAGCATGGAACAGTCTGTTCCATGCTGGGAGTAGTAGTACTACCTAAAAAATTTACAAAAATAGAGAAAAAAGTGAAAAACACACACACTTCACTTTAAAAAAAATTTGTTATTAAAAAAAATTGTTAAATATTTATTTTCACATCCCTACTGCATCCTTTTTTTTTTTGGTACCCAACACATTTTGAAAAAAAAATGCCAAAGGGGCCAATAATGCAATTTCCCCTCAAATGCAAAAATGCCAGAAAAAAACGTCAAATGCAAGAAATTGCACTGGCGTTTTTCCTGGTGTTTTTTCTGTGAAAAAAAATGCAAGAAAAAACAAGTGGAATCCTAGCCTTAAGGTGTTTTATGAAGAGCTGAAGTCTTTGGGCTGTGTTCACATGTTGAATTGTATTGCATTTTTCATACATTGGCTATGCTTTTGCAGCTATTTTCCAAAATACTGTTAAAATTATGCTTTTTTTTACTGTGATTTGCACAATTATAAATATCACAATTTTTGCCACAATTTTGTCAAAAAAGAGAAAAAAAATTGTGAACACATCCTCAGGGTATCTGTTTAACTACAATATATTGTGATCCTATAGAAATAGCAACAGCAGTATACAGGAGGGGAGGTGTATAACTACTATATATCCTAATTGCATATTTGGTGTCCCGGTACCGTATTGCATACCGTACCTAGAGTAGAGGTCCCCAAAGTCAGAGTAACTACGTTCAGGTAGGGTCTTTCAGGTGGGACAGCCCCTAGTCGCCTCTCCTCAATTCTAATTCTCTATGTTAATATATGTGTATATTTAATAATAATATATATCTCATATAATGTATAGTACTTACCTTGTTTAGCGTTGCAGGACCTTTGGTCATGTGACCATGTTAATATCCTCTATGGTATGTTGGAGGACCTTTGGAGGTCCTTGGGTCACGTGTTACCCACAATCCTTTATAATGGTGATTGACATCAGTATGGACCAATTAGCACTAGTCCAGTCCCTGCCCATGTAAGGGAGCTGTAGCCAATTATCGCTCTCTTGGGTTGCTGCTCTTGTGGATGCAGGACTAGCAGGACGGATCTGCGCAACTTGCAAAGACACGCTAGGCCTGAAAAACCTACCGGCCTCAGCTGAACTAAAACCGTGAGTTCTAAACTACGCCCGCTAAAGCTAGCGTGACTACTGGACCGAAACTAAATCCCCTAAATCCAGTGGAACAGCGCATAATACCTTAAAGACTCTAAATTGCTAAAGTCCCACCCAACCTTTGTCAATCTCCAAAGAAGCAGTTGTATGCATAGAGACTGTTCCATATATGAAGCTTGCAGAAAATCTTCAGTAAAAGTTATACCTGTTTCAGAAAACTCTCCGGTTGTGGACATTCTATTATTATCTACCTCCCTATCGCTCTTGGGAAGGGTGGTGGTAGGACAAGCATTACTGAGGAGCCATCAGTGCACGAATAGCAAGGGTTAATAAGCACCCTTTAATAACCGCACAGCTACACTCCCCATACCCTACACCCCCCAGGCTATCACACATAGATATAGCAGTAGCAGTATACAGATGGAACTGGGGAGGAGTGTATAACTACCATATATCCTGATTCCATTGAGGTAGCAGCAGTATACAGATAGAGCTGGGAGGGGAGTTTTATAACTACTATATATATCCTAATCGCATAGAAATAGCAGCAGCATTATACAGATACTGCTGGGAGGGCAAGTGTATAACTGCTATATATTCTGATCCCATAGAGATAGCAGCATTATAGAGATAGATCTGGAGGGGAAATGTATAACTACTATATATCCTGATCACATAGAGATAAGAGCAGTATACAGATAGAGCTGGGGGAGGTGAATAACTACTATATATCCTGATCTCAGAGATAACAGCAGCATTATACAGATAGAGCTGGCTGGGTAGGTGTCTAGGATCTACCAGGAGAGATCTGATAATGATGATGTAATTCTGGTGATTACATGACCAAGTTACACACAAGTAATGAATCACATGGATGCAGCGGTGCTGGAATGAAACAGATGGCACTGTAGATCTAGTGATGGTGAGTGTGCATGACATGGGCAGAAAAAAGAGGAAAAAAAAAAAACTACAGTGTTTCTTAAAGACCAAAAGGGGCTCAGTCCTTAAGGGGTTAAGCTGGCATTGAGCCGGAAACATGACAGCTGTCCGCTATGTAATCTCTTCCTTCGTATACAGCGTTACTAAGTCAGGAGTCGCTGATCTTGTAGCTATTTGGGCTTTTCTTTGATGGAATACATTTAAGAACAGCCATGGTTGGTCAATGAATCCGTTCAATCCTCTTTACAGCACAAAGCCAAGATACGGACATTGGCACAACTCTATTTCTACCTATACTGACGTCTTTTTAAAATGTTCCAAAAAAAAGCGCCAAGATAATCTGCCACGTTTCCCATAATTACTATCCGCACATGTAGCCACCTAGCATAAAATATCATTTGCACAAATAATATCCAGTCGCTGTATTATTTTACTGTCACGCTGAGGCATGTTGCCAATACCATGATGAATGTTGCTTTTCTTTATTATTTTGGTGGGCATTACTTAACACTTACGCTGCAGACCCCGGCGCTGCGTTCCATCATTTTTCATATTAGTCGAACAGGTTGCAGCAGCAAAGAGATGGATGACTGCTCTCCTACCCGACATAAAGATCTAAAAATCAGCCATGCTTAGCTCCTGCCACCTGACAGCTTGAGGAATAACCACTCTCACAGGCTGTAATGTCTGAGCTTGTAAAGAAATGTTCTGATATAAAAAAAAAATAGACCTCAAGGCATCTTAAGATTGGTTTTCTACCTTCTTTACATGTTCGATTTGGACCAACGGAGCCTCATAGGTCTCTTTGAAGGTCCACACTTATTTATAGAACGGCTGGCGCACAGATTTCGTAGAGACAATAACCGTCCCCTGGCAAAATATATCTCTATTTCTCTAAATGGGTCTATTGATGGAAACTGATGCAGAATTTCATCGTCCCCCCTATCTGAGAGTGACAGATGACTTATCTTCATTTCTGTGTAGTATAGTGAATTTAATTAGGGTTGGGACTAATGTCAGACATAAGAGATCATAGCCTGAGGCGCGGAGGAGCTTGGAGGAAAAGATCAGTCGATGCGGCAAAGAACCGATATCACTCCCGTTACAGAAAAGGTGCGATTTCCTTGCTTTCCCATAGCTTCTCTTTCATGACTAGTCTCTGAGCTCGAACACACATGGCAGTCGTCATAGGGAACTAATATTGCAATATTCAAAGTGACTGTCAACTTTCATTGGAGTTGTCAATATGTCTATGGGGAGGCTGGGGACCGAGACTCTATGGGGCGGCGGGGGACCGAGGCACATTTAATTCTGTGCTATTGTCTTGATTTCATCTTTCCTCTTGCAGAAATAACTTTTGGTCAGTGACCATCGACTGAGACTTGGTAGGTGAGTCCCACCAAGAGCTGAGTGCCCACTAGAAAACGTGGCCACCATTGTGTTTGTTGCCTCATTTAGATGGAAGCAGCGCCTGTGCCAATGGTGGATCAAGAGCTGCCGGCTGGGCCAACAGCAGGTCCGTCTTCAAAAGGATCCACTAGCCACATGCAGTAAGCTCCTCAACCAAAAGTTACAGATGTAGGCATCTTGAGTGTGTTAAAGGGGTAATCCACTGGCCAGCATTGAACTAAATGTTTCGAATGCTGTTTTCATGCTGCGGGGGTCAGCCACGCCCCCTCAATGAAAGTCTATGGGTGGGGGCGTGACGGCTGTCAATATGTCTGTGAGGAGGCTGGGGACCGAGACTCTATGAGACTTGGTAGGTGAGTCCCACCAAGAGCCGAGGGCCACTAGAAAACTAGTTTTCGCGCTGCGGGTGTCAGCCATGCCCCCTCAATGCAAGTCTATGGGGGGGTGCGGCGGATGTCTCGCCCCCTCCCATAGACTTGCATTGAGGGGGTGTGGCTGACCCCCACAGCGTGAAATCAGCGTTCGAAACATTTAGTTCCATGCTGGCCAGTGGAGTACCCCTTTAACCAGACATAGCAATATCTTGAGTCGGGATATCCTAATGCACCAGGGATAAAGATAAGACTGAACATAAGTTTCTGTGCGATTGTCTTGATTTCATCTTTGCTATTGCAGAAATAATTTTTGGTGAGTGGCATCTACTGAGACATGGTAGTGAAGTCCCATCAAGAGCTGAGAACCCACCAGAAAACTTGACCACCATTATGTGTGATCTCCACGGCGGGGTTCACACCACGTTTTTGCAATACAGTTCCCTTATACGTTTTCAATTTGAAAACCGTACGGAACCGTATTGACAACCATATGCACTGACTCTCCATTGAAAACCGTTTGCCAAAAGTTGCATCCAGTTGTGTCCGATTTGAATCTTAAACGGTTTTGTCAGTTTTTTTCCCGTACCCAAAATCGGAGCCTACCACGGTTTTTGGTACGGCTGATAAACCGTTTTGAACCGTATAAGTTTTTTTTTTTTTTTTAACATGGAAGTCAATGGGAACTGTACAGAACTGTACATATGTCCTGTTCCATCCGGTTTTCACCATACGGTTTTTGACTTGGAATTTCAATCAAACAATTGAAACTTTATTCATAATGGAGTGAAAAGTTAAAAACTTGTACTTTTTTTTCTTCAAAAACGGATGCAACCGAACATCATTTTTCAAACTGTATATGGATTAAATGTACACACGTTTTGATACAGTTTAGTCAGGTTTTGAGGAATCTGTTTTTTTTTTAAATCAAAAACCTGATATGGGAACTGTATTGCAAAAACGTGGTGTGAACCTAGCCTTATTTAGATGGAGGCAGCGCCTGTGCCAACAGTTACTTTCTCTTCAGAAATGTAACCATAGTCATCTTAAAGGGGTTATCCACCATAAGGTGATTTTAGTATGTACCTGGCAGACAGTAATGGACATGCTTAAGAAGGATCTGGGCTTGTCTTGGGGCTAAATGGCTATGTTGTGAGATTACCATAACACTGTGGCTAGCTTTTTGTGAACTGGTATTTCCTGTTAGAGTTTTCTTCTTTGCCTACAAATCCCAGAATTCCATAGTCAAATAAAATAAATCCTGGATTACTCCTTTAAGTGTGTGAAGCTGATATGGCTATGTCTTGTGTTTGAGGAGAGCCTTGTCTACTAGGTCAATCAGATCCAAGTGCCCTTATTTAGGACAGACAGTGAACCTTTCACCTCTTCAAACCCAAGGACTGTCTAAGACAGGAACCCCTTTCCAGCTAGAGACTGTTGTTAAATTATTAAGAGACTTTCCTTTGTTTGTTCCATAGATTTTTTACACAGTTTTACTGAATTTTGGCTGTTTCTGCTGCGATTTTCCAAAGCCGCTGTAAAAATGACACAGCAATTTGGGGGGAAAAGTAGCATATTTTTGGCCATGATTGCAGCAAAAACACTGGAAATACAGCGAGAAACACAAAGGGCTAGATTTATCCAAACCTGTCCAGAGGGAAAGTTGCTGAGTTGCCCATAGCATAGTTGCCTATGAAAAATGAAAGAAGCGATCTGATTGGTTGCTATGGGCAATTTAGCAATTTTTCCTATGGACAGGTTTTGATAAATCTCCCCCAAAGTTTGGACACAGCCTCAGGAAAGTTATAACTACTTAATA
The DNA here is from genome assembly GCF_029499605.1 of Hyla sarda. Taxonomy (NCBI): domain Eukaryota; kingdom Metazoa; phylum Chordata; class Amphibia; order Anura; family Hylidae; genus Hyla; species Hyla sarda. Next base: position 35,155,056 of record NC_079191.1, on the reverse strand, counting down.
TCCTGATCCTATAGAGATAGTAGCAGCAGTATACAGATAGAGCTGGAGGGGAGGTGTCTAACTACTGTATCTCATGATTCCATAGAGAGCAGCAGCAGTATACAGATAGAGTTGTGAGGGGAGTTTTATAACTACTATATAAATATATCCTGATCCCATAGAGATAGCAGCAGCAGTATACAGAGAGAGCTGGAGGGAAGATGTATACCTACTATATATCCTGATCCCAAAGAGATAGCAGCAGCAGTATACAAACAAAGCTGGAGGAGAGGTGTATAACTACTATATATCCTGATCCCATAGAGATAGCAGCAGCAGTGTACAGATAGAGCTGGAGGGCCGCCACGCCCCCTCTGATAGACTTGCATTGAGGGGGCATGTCCTGATGTTATGAGGGGGTGTGGCTGACCCCCGCAGCGCGCACACAGCATTTGGAACTAAATGTTCCCAATGCTGGCCAGTGATGATGTCATGATGTCATTTTGCAGTTCACAGGGAGTTACTGATCCAGGACTGACATCTTCTCACAAAAATTGTAACTTTGTGAGTCAGATTGGTGATCACATGATTCAGTTACAGTAAGGAAATATAGATGCAGCTTTGCTGGAATCAATCAAATGGTACTGTGTGATGGTTAGTGTGTATGATATGGGGAAAAAACTATTTGTAGTGCTTCTAAATGAAGACAATCGGATCGCAACGTGCATTTAACATAGGTTTTATTAGGTACTGTTAGTAGCAGTATCTCCACTTATTACCTGTGGATATTTTCATGAGTGATGTTCAGTGTTTGTCAATGAGCGATTGGTGTTCCGACCCTAAAACAGAAATTTTAGTAAACAATCAGTCTGAAGTGATACTAATGAATGCGCTGTTTCCCCTCCGCTTGTTGGAGATGATTTTGTCATTCTTTCCGTTGCACTTGCGTATGCTCTTCATGTACAGTCTCTAACCTTGAGGGTTTCGTAACAGGTGAAAAATGTTGCATAAAATCATGGGCTTTTTCACACTCGAATAAATGTCCCTGAAACCTCAGCACAACATATTAAATTTAGAAACGGCTACAGGACATAAATCCGATGTTATTTTTCTATTTGTGGTCCTATCTTCCAGATTGATGAATAATTTATGATGTGATATATTTTCCCCATTTTCGAGGAATAAAACATTTTCGCCTGTATAGGGAAATAATAATGACCATTTCACCAAAATTGTTTTTAGCGTATGCTCATAATAACTAATGTAAAAAAAAAATGTAATGTAAAAAATAAATAAAAATAAGTCTCTGTTTTCAACTATAGTTATAGCCTTTGGTTTTCCAAGCATGCTGGGAGTTGTAGATGTCAGGGACCGACCAGGGGGACAGGGAGAGTGAGCCCTAAACTGACCCTAAAACATCTCTCCCTGCCTACTTGCCCATCCATCCTAAACAATGGATCGACAACTGGGAGACGGCCCCTTCCTGCGCTAAAGTGCAGTGGCGTAAAAACAAATAAACATAGTCAGTCACAGGCCAGAACAGAATACAAATACTTACAAGGCATTAACTCACAAACAGAGCAGAATATAGCGAATCAACAAACAGTTCATTAAACCAGATATAAGATAAACGGCAGACATGATAAAAATAAACAAGACTAGGCATGATAGGAGTATACAGCAGAATCCAGGAGATGAAGGGGATAGCAGAACAACTGAGAGCCAAGACACTAAACTCAACAGGCAAGTTACTAAGAACTATCACAAGCAGGTACAAGTATAAAGGACAAAGATCAGATCAACCAAACAGGATATAAATACAGGAAACTGTTCACACTGGGACACAATAATAAAGCCAAATAGGCTACGGCCAGTAGCAGACACACTCCACCGTGTGGACAAAATGCTGACCCAGTATGAAACGGAAATATAACACATGAAACACTTGACTAGAACCGGATGAGTCTGAATAGACTCTTGAGCAGGAATATAACACACAGGGCACAGGGTAGAAACAAGACTCGGACATAATGTGAACACCGACAAAGCTGAACAGACAAACCTAATACTACAACCGACTAATGTAACACAGACTAAAATACAAGGAGCATGCTATACAACCATGGCTAAAAACCCAGATAAAATGGCAAGATAAATACAAGGTGCATGCTCAAGCAGACTTGGAAGTGTATTGCACAAACAAACATGGTAGTATTGCACTCAATAACCAGCAACTGGAATACAGACTGAGCTGGAGTTATATAGCCACACCCGCCAAGCACATGTGTGAAAGTTTAACTCTTCAACGCCTGGAAGAAAAGCACAGAAAACAAATAATGCATGAAAAACAAAGTCTGAAAAGGGCCTAAAACCGTAAAATGCAAAATCAAATAAATGGACATTACAGTAGATTTGTGAAAGAGGAGGGACCCTGGTTGGAATACACTGTCCTAGGGTTTACAAGTGCAGCTTATGCTAGAGGAGCTATGTTAAAATTCCACCAGATTGTACCGTGTTGACTGTTACCGCTTGTTACAGTGACCATAGTTCTTATAGTCTCTATGCTCTCTATATTTGTGATGTGTCTATTAATCTATTAATTCTGTAGACTCCATGTTGATGGAATAAATTTAAGTTAATTCTCCTACAATGAGTACGGGTGCTTCTGCTTAAAGCTGAAATCTGCAACAATAAGCACCTTTGCCAAACTCCGCATACAACTAAATAAATATCAACCTTAAAACACCATAATGAACACATTATGAAGATGTGATATTTACTGAAGGAATAAACAGCTGACATGTAAATACCTTTCCTTTGCAATATAAATATAAACCACAAAGTAAGTGACAATAAAAAAAAAATGATATTGAGCGGTTGACCATAACCCCTTAACCCAATGTTTTTTCTATTAAATGTATACTTTATTGATTCAATACAAGAAATGAGCATGGTCATGTTATGATCACCAGGAGAATATATATAAGATCAATCAGTAAAATGAAGTTCAGAATAAATACAATTTCTCAAGGTTGTAGGTCCTCGGTGCACGACCTCTGACTTCTCATTTAAAATAAATGAATGATAATAAATATGCAGTATATTGTATATACAATGGCAGCACAATATAAGCAGTGCACAAGGCAATATTTCATTTAACAAACCAGGATTTCTCAAATGCTTTCAGTGGGACTGGGCAATTTTATTGGAACCAGGTGACTATGTATACAACCACCATTCAGGAGGGAAGGATTGGACATATTGGCGTTAGGCAATGGTTTACTCTCTCCCAATTCAGAATATATGCCGAGCCTCCATGTGTATGTGGGGGATTCCAGAGGTATATCTGTTGGCCAAATTAGCATCAGGGCTGTCTATAATTAGGACTGGACCCTGGGCAGACCGTGTAAGTGATTACAGTGGTTCACAGGTGGCATTTTCTCTGACCAGGGTCGTTCACTTTTCCTTTTCTTTTCCATCCAACCCAGGCCATCTTGAAGCCCTCTCCTGATATGGACTTGTCTCCACAAAATCTAACATTTTTGGCTCCTTTCTCCAGCACAAATACTCAACTTTATACAAATAGTGCCTACTTTGTGCCCCCATATAATATTAGGCCCATCTGTGCCCCATACAGCAGTTGGGCCTCCTCTGTGTCCCCCTATAGTAATTAGGCCCCTATACTGCTGCCATACAGAATTAACCTTCATTCTGCCCTCATATAGTATTAGGACCCCATACTGCCTTCATATAGTATCATGGCTCAATACTGTATTAGGCACATTTTTGTGTCCCCATATACTTTTAAGCTCCTCATACTGTATTAGGGTCCTTCTGTGACCCCATATTATTAGACCCCCCCCCCAAGCCTTTATTAGGCCTCTGCTGTGTAGTATTAAGCCCCAATGGCTCTATGAAATAAAAATAAAAAATCACTCACCTCTAGCACCCATGCAACTCCCGGCACTCTGCTCCCCAATCTACCTGCATCGGAAGCCCTGGCTAAAGTGTCAGGATGGAGCCCCAGGAACGGCTTATGATCAAATGTGTGTCTTGCACACACACAATTGAAAACCACCATTGTCTGGGGACCTATGTCCCAAATCCCCTGATGAGTCCCCCTTTTCATTGCGGAGATAGTGAAAATGTGTTTGTTAAGCCCATGGGAGCAGTTGCTTAGGCCCCCAGGAATGATTGGGCCCAGGGAAGCTGCCCCATTTGCCCTGCATTAAAGACGGCCCCGATGAGCATTCAGCTGCCAGACATCTTGTGTATGTGTACGGCTAGCTTGAGGCACCACCTTGAATGAGGGGGCTGAGAACACTTCCTTTAATATAAGGCAATGCTCTTTGGTTTATCAGAGGCTCTTAGAGCAATAAGCTTGGCATAAGTCACCACTTTTAATTTGGCTCCCAATTCGGATTTGGAACCACCTTGATTGTCCTGCAGGGACTCCTGCCAAAAACCTCATGTGGCTGGGTCGAGTTCAGAGCGGAAGCTGTGACGCATGCAGTTTATAGCATCTAACCCATCCAAAATATTTTGTAAAATTCAGACTTAGGGCGCGTTCACATTTGTTTCCCACCGGAGTTCCCCTTTAAGAGCTGATGCCCAGCCTGAAACACGTCAGCGTTTTTTCCCTTTTTGACAGTGACATGTTGCTTTTGTTTTGCTTTTAACCTGGATTTACATTAAAGTTTGAAGTTTTAATCTCATCTCTTGCTGAGAGCTGGATTTTCACCTATCTTCTGTTGATACAAGTTGTAATACCACACACAACCAGAAGACAGATGTGGAGCTGTTTTTGAAAGAAATTAGCAGTTTTTTTTCTATTCCTGGATAACCCCTTTAATCCAATTGGTAAAGAATGGATTCACTGACCACTTCTCCCCCTTCTTCAGATCTGTACATTGCTGCACTGACACCTGGCACAGTCCAATCCACAGGACCCTGGAGTTGGCTATAGGATTTGCATTTTTTTCTTACCATCTGTGGTCTGAATACATTTTTGAGTCTAAATTGTTTTTGCACTTTGTCGGAATTTAAATTCTTTTTTCGGACTGGTCTAGAATCTGTTATAGAATTTCAATTTATTTTGGGAATTTCTTAAATGTGTATTAATCTCTTTGACTTGATCTTCTATAAGTCTACATAGCATTAATAGTGTTGAGCAGCATAGGCCATATTCAAATTTGCGATATTTTGCGAATATATGGCCGGATATTCGTCATATATTCGCTAAATTTGCATATTCATAATATTCGCGTTATATTTTCGCATATGCGAAAATTTGCATGTGCGAAAATTTGCATATGCAAAATTTTGCATAAGCGCAAATTCGCATATGCAAATTTTCCCATATGCGAAAATTCGTACGCCAGTCTCACACAGTAGTATTAGAGCCTTCTTTAGAGCACACAAGCTGGAAGCAGAGAGGGGTGATCACTGTGATGTGTACTGTGAAAAATAAATAAATAAATAAAACATTCAGAATTACGAATATATAGTGCTATATTCGCGAATATTCGCAAATATGCGATATTCGCGAATAAAATTTGCATTGCTAATATTCGCGAACAACACTACATAGCAAAGCTTACAAATGTGCTGCAGAGAACTGGAAATATCACACATTTATATTGTTGCTTGTGTCCCAAAGGCCAGTATAAAAACAGCAACAATAAAAAAAGGCAAAAAAAAGTAAATTTTCTGATGTTTTAAGGAAATAATGGAATGATGCACAACCCTAAAAACAAGGTGGGATATTTTAGCTGTACCCTAGCCTTAAGATGTAATTTGAAGTAATCCATATGACATTTCATGGAATGAAGAAATAAATATATTGAAGGTAGGGTACACAAACTTGGAATAACAACACTATGCACTTAAAGCAAGGTAATTCTTCAGTAATGGTCATTCTAAGATTACTATAATGGGGTAAATGGAAGATTATGTGGAGTATACTGAGCAGCTGTGAAGGCTTTTAAACCATGTGAGGTCTTGTATAGTTATTAAGCAACCTCCAGGATATATACTTACCGGGATCCTACAAAATAAAAAAATGTTAGGTATTTAGCTACCAAATACATTACTACTAGTGACAAATAAGCAGCGTAAATGAGTGTCCTCAGCTTGGATATTAATGGCACTAATGCCTGACAGATGCTGGTCCCACCTCTGGAGACCTACACTGCTCACAATAATACAGGGAACACTAAGATAACACATCCTAGATCTGAATGAATGAACTAATCGTAGGAAATACTTTCGTCTTTACATAGTTGAATGTGTTGACAACAAAATCACCAAAATTTTTTCAATGGAAATTAAACCCATGGAGGTCTGGATATGGAGTCACACTCAAAATCACAGTGTAAAACCAAACTGCAGGCTGATCCAACTTTATGTAATGTCCTTAAAACAAGTCACAATGAGGCTCAGTAGTGTGTGTGGCCTCCACGTGCCCGTATGACCTCCATACAATGCCTGGGCATGATCCTGATGAGGTGGAGGATGATCTCCTGAGGGATGTCCTCCCAGACCTGGACTAAAGCATCCACCAACTCCCGGACAGTCTGTGGTGCAACGTGGCATTGGTGGATGGAGCGATACATGATGTCCCAGATGTGCTCAATCGGATTCAGGTCTGGGGAACGGGCGGCCAGTCCATAGCATCAATGCCTTCCTCTTGCAGGAACTGCTGACACACTCCAGCCACATGAGGTCTAGCATTGTCTTGTGTGATAGCCTGGGGGGAGTAGGGTATGGGGAGTGTAGCTGTGCGGTTACTAAAGGGTGCTTGTTAACCCTTGCTATACGTGATGCCAGGGTGGGGGCTCCTCTGTAATGCTTGACCTACCGCCACCCTTCCCAAGAGCAATAGGGAGTTATTAAATAATTGAATGTCCACAACCGGAGATTTGCAGAAACTTGTCGGAACTTTACTGAAGATTTTATGCAAGCTTTACAACCGGAACAGTCTCAATACATGCAAAGTCTCTTAGAGATTGACAGTGGTCGGGACCTTAAGCGATTTAGAGTCTGTAGACTGATATGCGCTGTTCCACTGGATTTAGGGGTTTTAGTTGCAGTCCAGTAGTCACGCTAGCTTTAGCGGGGATTAGTTTAGAACTCACAGTTTAGTTTTGTGCTGAGGCCGGCAGGCTTCTGGCCTAGATTGTCATTGAAAGTTGCGCAGATCCGTCCTGCTAGTCCGGCATCCACGAGAGCAGGAACTCAAGAGAGCGATGATTGGCTACAGCTCCCTTATATGGGCAGGGGCTGGACTAGAGCTGATTGGTCCATTACTTCTGTCAATCATCTTTACATAGAGTTATTGGTAACCATGTGACCCAAGGACCTCCAAAGGTCCTCCAACATACCATAGAGGAATTAACATAGTCACATGACCGAAGGTCCTGCGACGCTAACAAGGTAAGTACACTAATATGCCTTATATTAGATATTTACATTATTAAATATACACTTATAAACATTATAGAATTAGAATAGAAGGAGGCGACTAGGGGCTGTCCCACCTGGGGGACTCTACCTGAACGTAGGAACTCTGACTTTGGAGACCACAACACAAGGTACGGTATGCAATACGGTACCGGGACACCCCACTTGCATTAGGAGGAACCCAGGGCCCACCATACATGAGGATATGGTCTCACAAGGGGTCTGAGGATCTCATCTTGGTACCTAATGGCAGTCAGGCTACCTCTAGCAAGCACATGGAGGACTGTGCGGCCCCCCAAAGAAATGCCACCCCACACCATTATTGACCCACCGCCAAACCGGTCATGCTGGAGGATGTTGCAGGCAGCAGAACGTTCTCCACGGCGTCTCCAGACTCTGTCACGTCTGTCACATGTGCTCAGTGTGAACCTGCTCTCATCTGTGAAGAGCACAGGGCGCCAGTGGCGAATTTGCCAATGTACACCCCTCTGTCACCCATGTACACTCCTCTACACCCCTCTGTCACCCATGTACACCCCTCTGTCACTCATGTACACCCCTTTATCCCCCTCTGCCACCCATGTACACCCCTCTATCACCCATGTACACCCCTCTGTCACCCATGTACACTCCTCTACACCCCTCTGTCACCCATGTTCACCCCTTTACACCCCTCTTCCACCCATATAATCTCCTCTAAATCCCTCTGCCACTCCTCTACACCCCTTTGTGACCCATGTACACTCCTATACACCCATCTGTCATCCATGTACACTCCTCTACACCCATCTGTCACCCATGTACACTCCTCTACACCCCTCTGTCACCCATGTACATTCCTCTGTCACCCATGTACACTCCTCTACACCCCTCTGTCACCCATGTACATCCCTCTGTCACCCATGTACACTCCTCTACACCCCTCTGCCACCACTGTAAACCCCTCTATCACCCCCTACACCCCTCTGTCACCCCCATATACTCCTCTACACACCTTTCTAACATGTACACCCCTTTGTCACCCATGTACAGCCCTCTGTCTCCCCCGTATACTCCTATACACACCTGTCTCCCATGTACACCCCCTCTGTTACCCCTTTACACCTATACACCCTTGTATTCCTCTTCACTTCAATAGATTTGTTTTGCAGGTTTAACGGTGAAGAGTTGTGGCTGGAATAAATGGTCAGGACGGTCCAGACCAGACGAACGACGCTGATCAGAGAAGACGTCACATGTGAGTTGCTGTATAAAGCAGCACTTTAAACTACATACCCACTGATAAATAGATATTGGAATTTGTGTGCATTGTTTTTTTTTTTTTTTTTAATAATAATAATTTATTTATTTTTTGCTCATCAACTTCGGTCAGGGTGCCCGGGCAATTTTTTTTTTTTCGGAGGGGTGCCCTGAGCCGAAAAAGGTCGGGAAACACTAGTATACAGGATTTGGTCAGTAACAGTATGATGGGACTATGCATGGTGATAATATTCCTCCTTTAATAGCGCCATTATTGTTATTATCAGTTTAAGTATAGAGGACTTGGTCAGTTACAGTGTGATGGTAATATTTCCTTTCCTCCCATACTATTGTTACTTGGTAAATGAATTACTTATATAGACATATTCAGTATTACAATGCATGGAAAATTGACACATATATAAATTGCTCCAGCATAGTGAAATACAGTAGCAATTTATTTCTTCGAAATATATATCAAGGAAATGAATAAATAAAAAAAATTATAATAATAATAAAAAATAAATAAATATATATATATATATATATATATATATATATATATATATATTAGTGTACTGTAAAGAGATAAATCTAGGCTGTGGGGCTGGTCTGCAATTATTTCCAGGGCTGGTTTTCATTCCCAGTCCGGCCCTGGATTTATGAGCCAAATACTAAAGCTAGACTTAGTCATTAAAGAAACATTAAGAATCTGCATGACCTAGTGAGTAACATATAGAAGCATTTAAAAGAGTTTTCTAGGAATAGAAAAGCAGAGCTAGTTTTTTTCTGAAAGCAACACAACACCTGTCCTCGCGTTACAACTTTGCTCCATTCACTTCAATGGAACTGAGCTGCTATACCACACACAACCTGAGGACAGGGGTGGTGCTGTTTTTTTGAAAAATCTGCTGTTTTTCCAATCCTGGATAACCCTATTAACTTCCATAGAAGTTAAAGGGAGTTACCAATATGGCAACGCACAGCAAGCCAGTGGAATCACTATAGGGGTCTCGGTGGTAGCAACTGCGACCAGGCCCCATAGTCTCAGTCTTGTTACATTGCTAGGATTCTTTTGTAGGGGGAAGAATATCCCGAGCATAAAAAAAAAAGCATGGGAGGTGGAGTGGTCATGCTACGGCAACATACAGTATAGATTGCACTGTGGGAAAGTGCATGGAAAGTCCTGGGGAAGGGTTAATACAAAGCTGCCCTGCCTCCCACTTGGCTCCTGTATAGAGGGGAAGGGGCTACATGACCTTCAGTATTTCTGGAGTGTTCTGATCTTGCTTACAGCTCATACAGATAGTCCTCTGGCTCCCTGACCCTAACTGCATTTCAGTAAGGCGGCTTTCACACTATAAAGTTCTTCCGTTATGAAAACCCTTAAAAAACGGCCGTTACAAAATCCCATTAAAGTCTATGGGATTTTTACATTATCCGTTTTAACCCCTCATAGCCCGCTATTAATAACGGACGTTATTTGTGACGGGAGAAAAAATGGTACATACACTATTTTTCTCCCGTCACAAAATAATGTTCGTTATTAATAACGGGCTATGAGGGGTTAAAACGGATAATGTAAAAATCCCATAGACTTTAATGGGATGTTGCAACGGCCGTTTAACGGCTGTTTTAAAAGGGGTACTCTGCTCCTCAGCATTTGGAACAAACTGTTTTGAACACTGGAGCTGGGAGCTCGAGACGTCATAGCCCCGCCCCCTCATGACGTCACGCCCCGCCACCTCAATGCAAGTCTATGGGAGGGGGCATGACGGCTGCTTGTTCTTTCTTTGCGTGGAACAATTTCAGCGGCGGAATTGTCCGTCGCTGAAATTCCTCTGTGTGGAGGGGTCTCGTGGAAGACCCATTCACACTTATGTTAATGTTCACTTTGTGTAATTCCGCTCACGGAATTCCGTGGGAATTACACAGTGTGGACATACCCTTAGGCTATGTTCACACGGCAGAATTTCCGTGCATAATTCCGCTGAAGAATTTCGCATTGGAGATTTCGCAGCAGCAGATTTAAATGGGATTCTGCTGTACTGTTCACATAACTGAATATCCACGGAAACATCTAGCGTGGAAATTCTAATTTTTGTGTCTGCAGAAAGAATTGACATGTCTATTCTTTCTGCAGACTCTTCAGGGAGATGGCACATGACCCGAGCGGCGCATTTCAGAGCGGTCCGCACGGAGATTCTTAATACTTCCAGTACTTATCAGCTGGTGAATACTACAGAGGAAGTTCTTTTCTTTTTGAATTTATTTTCTGTCTGACCACAGTGCTCTCTGCTGACACCTCTGTCCATGTCAGGAACTGTCCAGAGCAGGAGAGGTTTGCTATGGGGATTTGCTGTGGACAGACAGAAAATAAATTCAAAAAGAAAAGAACTTCCTCTGGAGCATAAAGCAGCTCATAAGTACTGGAAGGATTACAATTATAAATAGAAGTCATTTACAAATCTGTTTAACTTTCTGGCACCAGTTGATTTAAAAAAAATAGTTTTCCACCGGAGTACCCCTCTTAAGGGAATAGGAGACCTTGAAACAGCTGTGCAGAATTGGTCTCAGTAAGTCAAGGCAAACTGTATAAGGGAATAAGGGATTAAGCAACAAATGTGGAGCTGGAAATCAGCACTGGACCATGGCACAGCAGGAAGGCTGGAGTAAGTCTGTAGTTTCTTTGACTGGTAGCAGTGAACTAGTGAGATGACCTGGCCTCCACAGTCACCGGACCTGAACCCAATCGAGATGGTTTGGGGTGGGCTGGACCGCAGAGTGAATGCAAAAACGGCCAACAAGTGCTAAGCATCTCTGGGAACTCCTTCAAGACTGTAGGAAGACCATTTCAGGTGACTACCTCTGGAAGCTCATCAAGAGAATGCCAAAAGGCAATAGCAAAAGGTGGCTAGAACCTAGAATATGACATATTTTCACACTTTTTTGTTATGTCTATAATTCCACATGTTAATTCATAGTTTTGATGCCTTCAGTGTGAATCTACAATTTTCATAGTCATGAAATTAAAGAAAACTCTGAATGAGGAGGTGTGTCCAAACTTTTGGTCTGTACTGTATATGTATACCCTCCATGTAGCGCTATGCACCTTATAGGTTTTCTCCTCCCGACATGTTATTATCTAATGTATCAAACGTGATGCAGTAACATACTATTTACTATTTACCATTTACTAATTATGTTCATTCATATCTTTCCACAGGACCGCTGTCAGTGGCGGAATGCGGTCACGTGGCTCCATCCCGAACAGCGTGCAGCCACTCAGGAGTCCCCTTGCGAAGTGTGCGCACCCTGCCGCTGTCACTGGCTGGCCCGGTCACGTGGCCTCCTACTGCCCTGACGACGCGTCCTTGGCAACCTGCCTCTTCACCTCTACTGTTTACAAATGATCGGAGCACCACATGGCTCCGTACAATACTGTGTGTTTATTTACATTGCTTTCTCATGCATTACTGCCGGTGCATGCGAGTGGGGCTTGTCATGACCTCTGGTTACTCGCTGTATTTTATCGATATGTGTAAATTATTTAATACTTTTTCCATGTTGGTTGTCACCTACTATGAGTATTTATAATCATATATGTCTGTGCACATTATTTTTATTATTCTTATTATAAAATTATTTTTTTATTGTAACTCCGCCCACTGTACTTGGCACCCATTTTTTGTGTCTATAAATAGCTTCTCTTGTGATGTTATGCATGCCAATCTGATGAAGGTGGACTTTCCTTCTGAAACGTGTCATTGGTATTATGTACTTTAACCCTTTAACCCTTTAAGGACCCAGCCATTTTACACCTCAGGAACCGGCCATTTTTTGCAATTCTGACCACTGTCACTTTAAACATTAATAACTCTGGAATGCTTTTAGTTATCATTCTGATTCCGAGATTGTTTTTTCGTGACATATTCTACTTTAACATAGTGGTAAAATTTTGTGGTATCTTGCATCCTTTCTTGGTGAAAAATCCCAGCATTTTATGAAAAATTTGAAAATTTTGCATTTTTTTAACTTTGAAGCTCTCTGCTTGTAAGGAAAATGGATATTCCAAATAATTTTTTTTTTTATTCACATATACAATATGTCTATTTTATGTTTGCATCATAAAATTTACGTGTTTTTACTTTTGGAAGTCACCAGAGGGCTTCAAAGTTCAGCAGCAATTTTCCAATTTTTCACAAAATTTCCAAACTCACAATTTTTCATGGACCAGTTCAGGTTTGAAGTGGATTTGAAGGGTCTTCATATTAGAAATACCCCACAAATGACCCCATTATAAAAACTGCACCCCCCAGAGTATTCAAAATGACATTCAGTCCGCGTTTTAACCCTTTAGGTGTTTCACAGGAATAACAGCAAAGTGAAGGAGAAAATTCACAATCTCCATTTTTTACACTCGCATGTTCTTGTAGACAAAATTTTTGAATTTTTACAAGGGGAAAAAGGAGAAAATGTATACTTATATTTGTAGCCCAATTTCTCTCGAGTAAGCACATACCTCATATGTCTATGTAAAGTGTTCGGTGGGCGCAGTAGAGGGCTCAGAAGCGAAGGAGCGACAAGGGGATTTTGGAGAGTACGTTTTTTTGAAATGGTTTTTGGGAGGCATGTTGCATTTAGGAAGCCCCTATGGTGCCAGAACAGCAAAAATCCCCCACATGGCATACCATTTTGGAAACTAGACCCCTTGAGGTACGTAACAAGGAATAAAGTGAGCCTTAATACCCCACAGGGGTTTCACGACTTTTGCATATGTAAAAAAATAAAAATAAAATTTCACTAAAATGTGTGTTTCCCCCCAAATTTCACATTTTTGCAAGGGTTAATAGCAGAAAATACCCCCCAAACATTGTAACCCCATCTCTTCTGAGTATGAAGGTACCCCATAAGTTGACCTGAGGTGTACTATGGGTGAACTACAATGCTCAGAAGAGAAGGAGTCATATTTGGCTTTTTGAGAGCAAATTTTGCTCGGGGGCATGTCGCATTTAGGAAGCCCCTAGGGTGCCAGGACAGCAAAAAAAAAACACATGGCATACCATTTTGGAAACTAGACCCCTTGTGGAACGTAACAAGAAATAAAGTGAGCCTTAATACCCCACAGGGGTTTCACGACTTTTGCATACGTAAAAAATAAATAAAAAAAAATCACTAAAATGTGTGTTTCCCCCCAAATTTCACATTTTTGCAAGGGTTAATAGCAGAAAATACCCCCCAAAATTTGTAACCACATCTCTTCTGATTATGGAGGTACCCCGTAAGTTGACCTGAAGTGCACTACGGGCGAACTACAATGCTCAGAAGAGAAGGAGTCATATTTGGCTTTTTGAGAGCAAATTTTGCTCGGGGGGCATGTCGCATTTAGGAAGCCCATATGGTGCCAGGACAGCAAAATAACCCCCACATGGCATACCATTTTGGAAACTAGACCCCTTGAGGAACGTAACAAGGCATAAAATGAGCATTTACCCCCCACTGGTGTCTGTCATATCTGTGGAACAGTGGGCTGTACAACATTTTTAATTTGCACAGCCCACTGTTCCAAAGATCTGTCAGACACCTGTGGGGTGTAAATTCTCACTGCACCCCTCATTACATTCCGTGAGGGGTGCAGTTTCCGAAATGGGGTCACATGTGGGGTTTTGTTTTTTTTGCGTTTGTCAAAACCGCTGTAACAATCAGCCACCCCTGTGCAAATCACCTCAAATGTACATGGCGCACTCTCCCTTCTGGGCCTTGTTGTGCGCCCCAGAACACTTTACGCCTACATATGGGGTATCTCCGTACTCGGGAGAAATTGTGTTACAAATTTTGTGGCGCTTTTTTCCCTTTTACCTCTTGTCAAAATGAAAAGTATAGGGCAACACCAGCATGTTAGTGTAAAAAGTTTATTTTTTTACACTAACATGCTGGTGTAGACCCCAACTTCACCTTTTCATAAGGGGTGAAAGGAGAAAAAGACCCCCAAGATTTGTTAGTCAATTTCTCCCGAGTACGGCGATACCCCATATGTGACCCTAAACTGTTGCCTTGAAATACGACAGGGCTCCAAAGTGAGAGTGCCATGCGCATTTGAGGCCTGAATTAGGGATTTGCATAGGGGTGGACATAGGGGTATTCTACGCCAGCGATTCCCAAACAGGGTGCCTCCAGCTGTTGCAAAACTCCCAGCATGCCTGGACAGTCAACGGCTGTCTGGCAATACTGGGAGTTGTTGTTTTGCAACAGCTGGAGGCTCCATTTTGGAAACCGTGGCGTACCAGGCGTTTTTCATTTTTATTTGGGAGGGGCGGGGGGCTGTGTAGGGGTATGTGTATATGTAGTGTTTTTTACTTTTTATTTTATTTTGTGTTAGTGTAGTGGTGTGTAGTGTTTTTAGGGTACAGTCACACGGGCGGGGTATTACAGCGAGTTTGAGCTGCCGCGCAAAATTTGCTGCATCGCAAACTTGCAGCCTGATACTCACTGTAAGCCCCCTGCCCATGTGAGTGTACCCTGTACATTCACAGGGGGGGGGGGGGGGGGGGGTTCCAGCTGTTGCAAAACTACTACTCCCAGCATGCCTGAGAATGTTTGGGAGTTGTGGTTTTGCAACAGCTGGAGGCACACGGGTTGGGAAACACTGAATTAGGAAACAATGTTTCCCAACCAGTGTGCCTCCAGCTGTTGCAAAACCACAACTCCCAAACATTCTCAGGCATGCTGGGAGTAGTAGTTCGGCAACATCTTTAGAGCCAGATGTTGCCGAACTACAACTCCCAGCATGCTTGGAGTTGTAGTTTTGCAACATCTGGAGGACTACAGTTTGCAGACCACTGATACAGTGGTTCCCAATCTGTGCCCTTCCAGATGTTGCAAAACTACAACTCTCAGTATGCCAAAACTGTCCAGGCATGCTGGGAGTTGTAGTTCTGCAACATCTGAAGGGCCAGATGTTACAGAACTACAACTCCCAGCATGCCTGGACAGTAAGGGCATGCTGAGGATGTGTAGTTTTGCAACATCTGGAAGGGCACAGTGGTCTCCAAACTGTGGACCTCCAGATGTTGCAAAACTGCAACTCCCAGCATGCCCAGACGCCAAGGGCTGTCTGGGCATGCTGGGAGTTGTAGTTTACAGGGTCCTATTACAGCAATGCATGTCGCTTTACGGCGACGTGCATTGCTGTAAAGGGCCCGACCGCGGCTGAAGATCTACTCACCTGTCGCCGCTGCCGCCGTCTTCATCGTCTGGATCCGAGTCTTCAGGGACGAGGTAAGTACCGGGGCCGGTCCCCAGCACTCCCCCGTCCCCCGCCGCGTCCTCCGGTCTTCCTCCCGTCCTCTCCGGACTTTCAGGGGCCGGGCAGGACGGGAGGAAGTAACCGCCCCCCCTCCTGCGATTGGTCGGTTAACTAACCGACAGATCGCAGGGGGATCGGAGGAGGTGGCAGGCTTGCCACCTTGCTCCTATACGTTAGCATGGTCCTGGCTGTCTGTGACAGCCGGGATCATGCGAAATTACCGGGCGGTCGGGTCCCAGAGACCCGATCAGCCCGGTATCGCCGAAGATCGCAAGGGCCTACATGGCCCCCCTCGGCGTTTGCCCTGGATGCCTGCTGAAGGATTTCAGCAGGCATCCAGTTCCGATCTCTGCCCGGCGAGCGGCAGAGACCGGAAAACGCCATGACGTATGCATACGTCATGGGTCCTTAAGACCCAGGGTGTGAAGACGTATGCATACGTCATGGGTCCTGAACAGGTTAAGGACCAGGCACGTATGAGTACGTCCCTGCGCCCTGGGTCTTAAGGACCAGGCACATACTTAAGGACCGGACGCTTGCTGAAATCGTTCAGCAGGCGTCCGAGGCAAACACTGAGAGGGGTCCCGGGACCCCCACATGTCGCGCGGGCGATCTGCGGTGATTCCAGTCATTCGGGTCAGTGGTGACCCGATGACCCGGAACTAGATGGTGATCGGCGGTGTACGATACACCGCCAATCACCTGCCGTTGCTGGGGAGAGGTGACAATACTGTCACCTCCCCAGCAACGCTACCATTGGCTGGCGATCGTCCAGCCAATAGCAGTGCGGCAGAGGAGGGGTTAACGGTCCCTTCCCGCTGCTGCACCCGCTCTCTGTGTTCAGTCAGCGCGTGCAGCAGTGAGGAAAAGACCGTGGATCCCCCCTCAGAGCTCCGGAGCCCCCTCACCAGCCTTAAAATAGGGACAGTGGATTGCAGGGACAGGTAGGAGTTAATAAAGTTAAAAAAGTAAAAAATAAAAGTCCCCCCGTAACCCCCCAATAGGTCCCCAAGGGTCCTAATAGAGTCTGATCCCTGACCCTGGGTCCTATTAGGCGTTCAGGGAGCTGCGTGCGCCATCAGGTTTTTTTTGGGCCGCAGCTTTTTTTTTTTTTTGCTATTACTGTTGTACACTTTTTACAAGCACCAAGCACCACACACTACATACTTCCCCCCCCCCCCCCCGCACACCCCCCCTCCCCCCGCCACTGCCCCCCCCCCCCCCCCGTAGAAAAAAGGCGATGGTCCGCCGGGCATTTTCGGTAGCGGAGGCTTACGCTTTTTTAGCCTCCGACTCCGAATCTGCCAGTGAGAGCGAGGAAGATCCTACATTTTTGTGTTCTTCCTCGTCCTCCTCATCATCTAGTAGTGCTGATGAGTCCCCTGTACAGCGGCGGAGGCGCCGCCAGGCGAGGCCATGCACCCCCCATGAGAGTGACCCAGTGGCCGACACTAGTACAAGTGGCAATGCCGCTCGTAATAGGAGTCCGGCCCCCCAGACAAGTGCACCGGAGCCCCCTTCCGATGACCCTGTCTGGAGCCCCCCAGAGGGTTATCAGCCAGGGGTTCCGGAGTTTGTTGGCGACTCAGGAATCCGGATTGACCATGCTGGCTTCACTGATCTGGACTTTTTAAAGTTTTTTTTCAGTGACAGCCTGGTCAATCTAATGGTGGAGCACCCAGCAGTTCATTGCCCATCACCCTGATTTGCTTTTGGCCAGGCCCAATGAATGGCGTGCCATTGATGGAGTGGAAATTAGGACATTTTGGGGCCTCACGCTGCATATGGGCCTGGACAAAAAACCAAGTGCTCGTCATTACTGGAGCGGGGACGTCCTCTATCAGACCCCGCTTTACAGTATGGAGATGACACGGAAGCAGTTCGAGGCCATTCGGAAATGCCTGCATTATGCAGATAATGCGGCTTGTCCGCCCCGAGGTGATCCCACTCATGACCGGCTTTACAAAGTGAGGCCGGTCATCGATCACTTTGGGGCCAAATTTTGGGAGGCCTACGTACCGCTCAGGGACCTCTCTGTAGATGAGTCTCTCATCAGTTTTAAGGGGAGACTCATCTTCCGCCAGTATATTCCCTCGAAGCGGGGGCGGTATGGCGAGAAGCTCTATAAACTTTGGGAGAGTACCTCCGGGTACACTTGCAAGTTTATAGTGTATGAGGGACGAGATTCCCGTATTGAACCCCCAGAATGTCCTCCCACTCTGGGTGTTAGCGGGAAACTCGTTTGGGACCTTGTGCACCCATTGCTGGATAAGGGTTTCCACGTATACGTGGATAACTTTTATACCAGCATCCCTCTGTTCAAATCCCTTTCCGCCAGATCCACGTCCGCTTGTGGGACTGTGCGGAAGAACCAGAGAGGCCTCCCTCTAAATTTGTTCCAGACGCCTATCCCCAAGGGTGAGTACTGTGCCCTCATCCATGATAACCTGTTGTTGGTGAAGTATAAAGATAAGAGGGATGTCCTTATGCTCACCACTATTCATGGGAATAGCAGCACCCCTGTCCCTGTGCAAGGTACCGTGGGACCGGTCCTCAAGCCCGATTTTATTCTGGACTACAATCGGTATATGGGGGGAGGTTGATCTCTCAGATCAAGTCTTTAAGCCATATAACGCCATGCAGAAAACACGGGCATGGTACAAAAAAGTTGCGGTCTACTTGGTACAGGTTGCCATGTACAACTCTTTTGTACTATCCCAGTACGCTGGCAACACAGGGACATTCTTCCAGTACCAAGAAGATGTCCTAAGGTTCCTGATAGTTGGCGACCGGGAAAGAGAAGGCCGGACTTCCCAAGGGTCTGGAGTTATAGGCGCCAGGATCGTCCCAGGCCAACACTTTCCAGATGTGATCCTCCACATTGGAAAGAAGGGACGAACCCAGAAAAGATGCAGTGTGTGTAACAGGAGGGGGATTCGGAAGGACACCACCTATCAGTGCGACACTTGCCCAGATAATCCGGGCCTCTGCATAGGCTGCTTCAGGGAGTATCACACTTTCATGGAGCACTAAAGTTTCCCTTTTCAGTTTAATTTTCCATAATTTGACCAATGTACCAAGTCCAGAGTACATTCCAAATTGTTAACCTCCTAAAACCACTAAATTGCCCCAAAAAAACTGAAAAAAATAAATAAAAAATACCTGATAAGACCTCTGGGGGTGTTTTTTCAAAAATGGGTCATAGGTCACTGAGTCACTATCATCGGGGACCTTTTTATGTTGCCTCAAATGTGCAGCGCTCTCTCTCCACCTGAGCGGGTGCACATTTGAGGCAACAGGTTAGGGACGGCCACACACATCACATTCCCAGAATGATGACTCAGAGCATAGGGTTTTGGGTCATCATTCTGGTAATATATCCTTTTTTATTATAATTTATAATTTTCTGGCCCACTGTACCCCACCTGTATACCCCAGTTACGGCCCGTTGTCCCCCATAGTGTTCCCCTATTTTAGGGCTCAGTGCTCCCCCCATTAACGCTCCTTGAGGGGGGGTCCCACATCCTCTGCTATGAAAAGCTCAAGGCCCCTGACTGACCTCATGCCTATACCAAGACCTGGTGTGCACCAGAGGAACCAAAATAATCCAAAAATCAGGTATGTCCTTACTCCAAAGAAATGTATTTACAAATTGTGGGGTGTCTTTTCTGCTATTAACCCTTGTTAAAAATGTAAACTTTTGGGGAAAACCCACACTTTAGTGAATTTTTTTTTTTTACATATGCAAAAGTCGTGAAACCCCTGTGGGGTATTAAGGCTTACTTTACCCCTTGTCACGTTTCTCAAGGGGTCTAGTTTCCAAAATGGTATGCCATGTGTTTCTTTTTTTTTGCTCTCCTGGCACCATAGGGGCTTCCTAAATGCAACATGTCCCCCCATTTCAGCAAAATTTGCAAATGTGACTTATTCTCTTCTGGGCATTGTAGCGCTCTCATAGTGCATTTGACGTCCACTTATGGGGTACTTTCATACTCAGAAGAGATGGGGTTACAAATTTTGGGGGGTATTTCCTGCTATTAACCCTTGCAAAAATGTGAAAATTGGGGGGAAACACACGTTTCTCAAGGGGTCTAGTTTCCAAAATGGTATGCCATGTGTTTTTTTTTTTTTTTTTTTTTTGCTGTTCTGGCACCATAGGGGCTTCCTAAATGCAAAATGCCCCCCAAAAACCATTTCAGAAAAACGTACTCTCCAAAATCCCCTTGTAGCTCCTTCGCTTCTGAGCCCTCTACTGTGCCCGCCGAACAATTTACATAGACATATGAGGTATGTGCTTACTCGAGAGAAATTGGGCTACAAATACAAGTATAAATTTTCTCCTTTTACCCCTTGTAAAAATTCAAAAATTGGGTCTACAAGAACATGCGAGTGTAAAAAATGAAGATTGTGAATTTTCTCCTTCACTTTGCTGCTATTCCTGTGAAACACCTAAAGGGTTAAAACGCTGACTGAATGTAATTTTGAACACTTTGGGGGGGGGGGGGTGCAGTTTTTATAATGGGGTCTTTTATGGGGTATTTCTAATATGAAGACCCTTCAAATCCACTTCAAACCTGAACTGGTCGCTGAAAAATAGTGAGTTTGAAAATTTGCTGCTGAACTTTGAAGCCCTCTGGTGTCTTACAAAAGTAAAAACTCATCAATTTTATGATGCAAACATAAAGAAGACATATTGTATATGTAAATCAAAAAAACATTTTTTTTTTTTGGAATATCCATTTTCCTTACGGGCAGAGAGTTTCAAAGTTAAAGAAAATGCAAAATTTTCAATTTTTTCATCAAATTTGGGGATTTTTCACCAAGAAAGGATGCAAGTTACCACACAAATTTACCACTTTGTTAAAGTAGAATATGTCACGAAAAAACAATCTTGGAATCAGAATGATAACTAAAAGCATTCCAGAGTTATTAATGTTTAAAGTGACAGTGGTTAGATGTTCAAAAAACGCTCTGGTCCTAAGGTGTAAAATGGCCTGGTCCTTAAGGGGTTAATAAACATAGTGCTATATAGCACTTTAACCATACTTCAGCATCCTGCTTGATACTTCTGGAGTCAGGAACAGCACCCGCAGGAAAGGTTCTTTTTCTTCATTATTCTTCAAATACAGAAGCTAGACACATAAAAAAAAAAACATGGACAGAGGTGTCAGCAGGGAGCACTGTGGTCAGACAGAAAATAACTACACAACTTCCTCTGGAGCATACCACAGCTGATAAGTACTGGAAGGATTAAGATTTTTAAATAGAAATCATTTAAAAATATGTTTAACTTTTTGACACCAGTTGATTAAAAATAAATAAATAAATAAATATATTCCAGCAATAAAGCCAACAGCACTCACGGGTTCAGGTGAAAAAACACAACGGTGTTTATTTAAACCATGTTCAGATGCAACGTTTCAGTGATATCCACCACCTTTTTCAAGCATGGTATACAAATGTGCAAGACAAACCTTTATATGGTATCATATTAAGCTAATCACCACCTCCAATCAACATGATTGAACATAATTCATACATTAAAAAAACATAATCAATACAAAATTCATAGTGTACAAAAAGTGCAATTGATAAAAGTGTAATCAGAAACAACAATGGTCGCCGTACACACACTAGACCATCGCTGCTATTAAAAATATTATAGTGCAAATAATTAAGACGCAGCTGCAACTACGTCTTACAGTGATTAAAAACAATATTGCCATGGGGACAGACCACTCACCTCTCGCGTGTGGGCACCGCCATTACGGCGTCTCGTATTGTTGTCACATGGTTCCCGGTCATGTGACGCCCCCAAGTTCCGCCCCGTCGTCACGTGACCGGAGCGCATACTCACGCATGCGCGCCCGAAAACGGCATCAGACGACCTGGCGAAGACGTGGGAGCGCCACAAGCATCGAACCATACATGACAGTGGGAGTCCAAATTTAGAATAAAATGCATAGTAGAAACAAAATCCATAGAAAGTGATATACAAAATAAAAATAATGTAGAGGGGCAAATATTTTTATCATCATAGACCAGGAAGAGAACATAATCATTCTCACCCAGTCTATGGGCTATGTTAAGACCTACTAGTAATAAAGAAATTAATAGTAAAAAAAAAAAATGTATTATGAAAAAACGTACCATAAACGCACCGTGTGAATAGGGGGAAAGATGCGCCTCCGAATATATATATATATATATATATATATATATATATTCCACTGGAGTACCCCTTTATGTAAATGTGTGTGCTTATTATATGCAATAACTGTAATTTAATTTACACATTACTTCTCCAAAGTTTCCAATTTTATAACCAAAAAGCACGAGCCAGGATACAGCAGCCACTCCCCTGATCCTGCTCTTAACCCCATAGATTTTTTTTTATGTGTCTAGCTTCTGTATTTGGCTCACAAATCCCTCTGTTCTGCTGCTCACTCACTGAGCCCCTCCTCACTCACCATGCAATCACTTTCTCTGCTGTGCTATGCTGGGTCTCTGCAGCTGAAAGGGTATGTTCACACTACGGAATTCCCATGGAATTCCACGAATGGAATTCCGTGCTGTGAACAAAAACATCAGTGTGAATGGTTTTCCGCGAGACCCGTTCACACTGTGGAATTTCAGAGGCGCACAATTCCGCCACTGAAATTGTTCCGCGCAAAGAACATGTTCATTCTTTGCGCGGAAGTCCACGAACACTGCATATCTGTCAATGGTGATGGCGCAGTGCCACGCGGTCCTACCGCTGAAGTATTGCGGCGGCGGCGGCCACCAGAATGGAATCTCGCTAACGGAGATTCCATTCATAATCCCTAGTGTGAACATACCCTAACTGTATCTGATCCCTCAGTGATGCTGAAAACTTATCTTGCATGATGTGTCTACATTTTATCATCGAGAAGACGAGAAGAAGGGGAAGAGAACCATAAGAGATATATTACAAAGTTTTTTCTTTTATCTTACATTTTTAGAGACACCTTTATTATTGGAGGTACACTTTAATTAAATGTGGGCACTTATTATAGGTAATAACTGTAATTTAATTTACAAATTACTTTTACAAAGTTTCCAATTTCATGACCATGGATTCCGGAATTGTATTGACAGCTATGAATGAATAAAGAAACTAAGAGAATGCAATGTTTTTGCTCTACCCAGCATTACTGCAGAGGAATTATTGCTGATTTATAGAGTTATAAACACTCTTATTTTAAAATTAGATTCACTTTTCTTAAACTCAGCAGCCACTTCTCACACATGCTGATAATCTGATTTCTGTAAGAGTGTTAATCGTCACTTTATAATGAACTCATTTCTACGCTCACGCTGAATAAATGGATGTTAATGTGTGATTTTTTTTTTCTGCTTACTGCAATTTTCCCCACTTAAATCTAGAAGATATTCTCTGTTGAATTTCCAGGAACAATTCAGTTTTGATTTCAATTATTGCAACAATAAAAATTTAATTACATGTTCTGCACCTTGGGAGGGAAATCTTTTTTGATTGCGTAAGTATGTCACATTGGTAGATGCGCTTTTGATTATGGACATCTGAGAGAGGACCATAAAGGGTTAACAGGTGTTCCAGCCTTAGGGGAAAAAAAAAAAATTGAAAAGTAAGTTGATGCACAAAAAACGCAAAACAAACAATAATAAAATAAAAAATATAATTTAGGAAAGCAAACTGAGGGCACAGGGTTAAAGAGGTACTCCCCTGACCTGCAAGCCTGTACAACAGGTTAGTGCAGAGGATACTGATGACAAATTTCATTTAAAATTCTTTTTTTTAAATCAAGTGGTGCCAGAAAGCTGCTGTATACTCCACAGGAAGTTCTTTTCTTTTTAAATGTATTTTCTGTCTGACCACAGTGCTCTCTGCTGACACCTCTGTCTATGTCAGGAACTGTCCGGAGCAAGATAGGTGTGCTATGGGGATTTGCTCCTACTCTGGACAGTTGCCAAAATGGACAGAGGTGTCAGCAGAGAGCACTGTGGTCAGACAGAAAGGAAAGAAAAAAAAAGAACTTCCTGTGGAGCATACTGCAGCTGATAAGTACTGGAAGGGTTAAAGGGGTATTCCAGGAAAAAAAAAAACTTTATATATATATATATATATATATATATATATATATATATATATATATCTCAACTGGCTCCAGAAAGTTAAACAGATTTGTAAATTACTTCTATTAAAAAATCTTAATCCTTTCAGTACTTATGAGCTTCTGAAGTTAAGGCTGTTCTTTTCTGTCTAAGTGCTCTCTGATGACACGTGTCTCGGGAACCGCCCAGTTTAGAAGAGGTTTGCTATGGGGATTTGCTTCTAAACTGGGCGGTTCCCGGGACACGTTGTCATCAGAGAGCACTTAGACAGAAAAGAACAACCTTAACTTCAGAAGCTCATAAGTACTGAAAGGATTAAGATTTTTTATAGAAGTAATTTACAAATCTGTTTAACTCTTTGGAGCCAGTTGATATATATAAAAAAAAGTTTTTTTTCCTGGATTACCCCTTTAAGATTTTAAAATAGAAGTAATTTACAAATCTAAAGATATGATAAAAAATATATAGTAGACAGCAGCGCTAGCAGGGACTTGCTAATACGTCTGTGACTAGTGGGTATTGCCGGTGCAGTGATTAGGTACAATACTATATTGTAATGGGATGTTTTCCACAAGTACAACACATACAGGCAGCTGAAAGAACCTTTAGTGTATGTGTGCTTGACATATATTCTCCCAGTCCTCCGATGTCTAGATCTATGGTGGTAGTTCCAGCAGGGATTCAGCTATGTTGCTTGGTGATTTGTATTCTGTGCTGGTGCTCCAAGCGTGTGTGGAAGTCTTTATGCAGCCGCAGGGAAATCTGCCCCGGCCGTTGGCGTCTCCACCTGCGTGCTACAAAGTGAAAGAAGTAAAAGTCCGTACCTACAAGTGATGTCACTAAGGTAAAACAGATGGGCCAAAAAAGATAGCTCCAACAGCGTTTCGGAGAATGACGTTCTCCTTCCTCAGGGATACCTTGAGTTGTAGTTTTGCAACATCTGGAGGTCCGCAGGGTGAAGACCACTGGTAGAGGAAGTTGTACTCACCTGTCCCCGCCGCTCCGGACCGTCACCGCTCGTCACCGCTGCCCTTGATGTCGCCGACGCTCCGGCAAGGCCTCTGCTTCCCCGGCATCCTCACTCCCGTCGCCGCCATCACGTCGCTACGCACACCGCTCCTATTAGATGACGGGACGGTGTGCGCAGCGACGTTATGACGACGATGGAGAGCGCCAACGATGCAGGGGATCCCGAAGAGGATGCGCTGGAGCCCCAAGGACAGGTAAGTGATCGTCAGCGGACCACACGGGGCATTGTAATCGGCTATCCGGTGGCAGCTGAAGCAATCAGTGCTGTCGGATAGCCGTTTATGCGATGGCCCCAACATACAAAAGCATTGTATGTTGATGCTGCCTTCAACATGCAATGGCCTCTGAGAGGCCATCGTATGTTGAAATGATCGTATGTCGGGGCCATCGTAGGTCGGAGGGGGGGTCACTGTACTCACTTCAGAGTGTAATTACCTATAAAACATGATAAAAAGGAATATCACAGTAGAATCGCCCAGTGGCGTTTAATCACCCCTTATCCCTCCCCTGTATCATTTCATCCCCCTTTATTCCCTGTGCCACCTTATTCCCCCGTGCCTTGTGCCAAATTATCCCCCCTCTTAGCCTCTGTGTCACATAATTTCCTCTTGATCCCTCTGTGCCATTTCATTCCCCCTTTATTACTCTCTGTGTAAATTCATCATCCCCCCTTTATGAAGTGGCACAGGAGATAACGGGGGAATAAAATGGCAGAGGGGGGGGGGGAGAAATAACACAGAGGGTGGTAAAGAGGGGGGATGAATTTGCACAGAGGGCAATAAAGGGGGATTAAATAGGTCAAGAGGAAATGATGTGGCACAGGGGGTAATAAAGGGAGGGATAAAGTGGCACGGGGGGGATCAGGGAAGGAGAGGGGTGAATGATGTCGCTGGCGGACGTACAGAAGTAGGAGACCACTGTTTAAACATTGGTCTTCTGCTTCTGTGCTGGGGCTTCTTAAGTGGGGTGCAGGGGGGCCTGGGCCCCTAACTGGGGTATTGGCTGTATCCCCTGATAGTGGACCTGTGTACAAGGTAGGGCCGGCACACAAGCCTGGTTGTTACCTATTGGGAGTGTTTTGTCCCCTAATGGGAGTATTATGTTCCCTATTGTCCCCTATTGGGAATGTTTTGTCTCCTATTTGGTGTGTTTGCGTGCACTATTGGGAATGTCCCCTATTAGGAAGGTGCAAATCATTAAGTCTTATGGGACTCTGCCGGGGAATTAAAAACTGTCCGCTATTGGGAGGTGTCCGCTAAGGTAAATTTCACTGTATTACATAAAATAAAGTATACTCACCTACCCCCCATCCCCCGCCGCTCATAGCTCCCTGTTCCGGACACTCACTGCTGATTCCTGGCTTCTATGATGCATCAAACCTGTAGGACCTGCCCACTTAGCCAGTCACTGGCCACTGCTGTAAACCCTGCCAAAGAGCATGCATAGTATAGAATAGGGAGCTACTTCATTTTAAAAAAATTAATTTTTAACTTGTAAATGAAATTAAATAAATAATAAAAAAAAAAAATACAGCCACAAAGAGAGAGTAGAGTTGCCGCGATGTCTGAGTACACTGCACATGTGCGCGGTGACTTGCTTGTCCCTGTGTGGCTGCTCGTAGTGCTGGGGAGTTGGGGTGGGAGAAACAGCTGGAGGCACACTATAGGTTCAGGTCACCAGCAGATCTGATGTGAATCCCTTACGTGTGACCCTACACTTAAGGGGTTAAAGAATGTGGCAAAGGTAGATGCCCTAATATCAGTAGCTGCTTAGGATTTATGAAATAAAATGTTATCTGGAAATGATCGTGTTAGAAATGGAGCACGGTAAGAAATCATTCAGGCTTTGAATGCAATAATTAAATGTATATTTTCCATGGAAACAGAAGAGAATCACATCAAGGTTACACCTTGGTTTTGTATAGTAAATGATGAATTGATACAATTACTGGAAGTTAGGTAGGTAGGTACCAGAGGGAAGATGCACAGCTCCTGAAGTATTGTGCCATACACACTCTCTTTTTAACTTTATATATTACTATGGCCCAGTGTTGTTAAAGGAAATTTGTCATCAGTGTCACCTGCACCAACCTGTCGATACAGACAGGTAGTGCAGGCGACACTGATTACAACGATACTTACCTGGTCCCATTCCGTGCTGTGGTTCTTCGGCTATCCTTTTCGGTATCTTCAGCTCCGGGCCTGACTTGGAGCATGGGCGGAGCTTAGTGACATCACCACTGTTCTCTGCTGGGTCCCGCTGTTGGCAAACAGCAGCGGTGTTGGGCCCGGAGCTGAAGATACTGAATAGGATAACCGAAGAACCACAGCACGGAACGGGACCAGGTAAGTATCATTGTCATCAGTGTCACCTGCACTACCTGTCTGTACCGACAGGTTAGTGCAGTTGACACTGATGACAGATTTGTTAGGCTGCATTCACACTGAGTAAAGCACGAGTATTTCCAGCTGAAAAATGACGTTCGTAAAAAAAAAGTTATTTTTTTGTTTTGTGCGGAATGCGTGTGGAATTTGCGCGGAGCCGACTGTGCATCATAGCGGGCGCCTACACAGCGTGAATCTGTGGGCAATACCAGACATCACCAATCGCAGTGATGCCTGGTATTAACCGCCTCCTCCCATCCTCTCAGCTGATCGTGACACTGCATTGTTACCGCGCTGATCACAAACAGCTAAACTCAGCTCACATACATCCTGGCAGCTCAGTGTAGCTGATCAGGACCACTGTGGTTAAACCGCAGTGTCACGATCAGCTGAGAGGATGTGAGGAGGGCCCCTACCTTCCACCTCCCTGTCCATTTGTCGCTACATTGCTCCATGCGTGATATCATGGCTGGAGCAGTGAAGCGCCAATACAGATGAATGGTCATTTTTTTATTTAAAATTTTTTACTGTTTATTTTTTCTGATTTGCAGTACCAATGGAAATTACCAGGCCCCTGAAGCAGGTGAACAAGAGCAAGCGAGTGAGGAACACAGAGAGGAGGCAAGCGGGTCAATAAGAGCGTCCACTCCAGCTCCACATGCTGAGATGGAAACAGAGGCTTCTGCAAGTTCTTCATCTACTGAAAGCTCTTGAGCTGATGCAACTCCAGGTCCGTCAGCAACAACCTATCAGCATACAGAGACCCCCTCCTCTCAACCAGCGCAACGTCGCTCCCATCGGACCCTCCGGATAAGAGATAAACAACTATAAGATGGAAGTGAGGCATTATCGCTTATCCAGAGGGTTGACAGGAACGATGAAACAGATTATTTTGGCTACACCCTAGCCTCAAGGTGTAGAGACATACCGAACCCAACTCACCAAGACTTCATGGCTTATTGCCTAGTAGCAGCTAGTGTTTTCGGGTCAGGCCGCACTCTTCCTCCGGTGGAGGACTTAATAAAAAATCTTAAAATATGTGCAGGAGAGCGTGCACCGTCCCCTAGTGGAATTAATGTAGGCACACAAACCCAACCAGACCATTTTCCACTTGAAGAATGAACATGTTCTTTCTTCAAGCAGAAAGGAATTCCGCGAGCGCAATTTCCGCAGTATGAACAGGACAGCGGAAAATACATAGAGTCAATGGCCAGAGGAGATATGCATTATTATGTAGCGGAGAATTCAAGAGGAATTACTCGAGTAAATTCCTCTTGAATTATACCGTGTGAACGCACCCTGAGGGTGCGTTCAAACATTGGAATTCTCTCGGATGAATTCTACGAGCGGAGCTTCCGCCTGGCGCTAGGGCCGCGGGGCACTGAGCCGTCACCATTGACGGCTATGCAGTGCTTGCGGAATCCGCGCAAAGAACGAACATGTTCTTTCTTTGCGCGGAACACTTTCAGCGGCGGAGATGTCCGCCGCTGAAATTCCGCAGTGTGAACGGGTCTCGCAGAAACCCGTTCACACTAATGTTAAAGTTCACACTGCGGAATTCCGCCCGGAAATTCCGCGGCAATTCCGTAGTGTGAACGGGGCCTTAAGGGGAACCAATCAGCACATTTTAGCATATATAATTCTTGGCAATGCATTATATATGCTAAAATTATTAACCTCACCATCCCCAGAGGACGTTTTTGCCCCCAGGAGTGGTGAAGATATTAAGTTATAAAGGTCCCCACGCCGCCCGGCAAGTAGTCTCCTGGCCGGGGACTTGCACTTACCAGCTCCGTTGGCTGCAGCCGTGGCTAGTATCATCGCACTGATCCGTCATTCAAGCCGTCGGAGTGGGACCACAGTGCTCTCTGCTGAAACCTCTGTCCATGTCAGGAACTGTCCGGAGCAGGATAGGTTTGCTATGGGGATTTGCTCCTGCTCCAGACAGTTCCTGAGACAGACAGAGGTGTCAGCAGAGAGCACTGTGGTCAGACTGGAAAGAACTACACAACTTCATCTGGAGCATACAGCATCTGATAAGTACTGGAAGGATTAAGATTTTTAAATAGAAGTAATTTACAAATCTGTTTCACTTTCTGGCACCAGTTGATTTTTAGAAAAAAAAAATTTTTAACCGGAGTACCAAACCCTTTGAACCCAAGTTCAGTCATATCTTAAAGGGGAACTCCAGTGGAAAACAATTATTTTTAAATCAAGTGGTGCAAGAAAGTGAAACCGATTTGTAAATTACTTCTATTTCAAAATCTTAATCCTTCCAATACTTATCATCTGCTATATGTTCCACAGAAAGTACTTTTCTTTTTTAATTTATTTTCTGTCTGACCACAGTGCTCTCCATTTCTAGAACTGTCCAGATCAGGAGCAAATCCCCATAGCAAACCTATTCTGCTCTAGACAGTTCAGCAGAGAGCACTGTGGTCAGACAGAAAAGAAATTCAAAAAGAAAAGAACTTCATGTGGAACGTACAGAAGCTGATAAGTACTGGAAGGATTAAGCTTTTTAAATAAAAGTAATTTAAAAATCTTGAAAGAACTCTGTCCGGCACCAAGGTATGAGGTAAAAAAGGCTTGTCTTTATTTATGCCACAGCAGGATACATACAGATAAAGATGTCTGACGCGTTTCGCCCTTTGCAGGGCTTAATCGTAGACTAGTCTACGATTAAGCCCTGCAAAGGGCGAAACGCGTCAGACATTTTTATCTGTATGTATCCTGCTGTGGCATAAATAAAGACAAGCCTTTTTTTACCTCATACCTTGGTGCCGGACGGAGTTCTTTCAAGTATAAGGAGTTGCCGGAGGCGGTGCCGGCAGTCCGCAGCACAGGTGCGGGAGGTGTCCGGAGCTGGTGAGAGCGGTATCCATATTCCTTTAATTTAAAAATCTGTTTAACTTTCTGGCACCAGTTGATTTAAAAAAAAAAATGTCTTCCACTGGAGTACCCCTTTAACTAAAATATCACATTTTAGGATGCCAATCCTGTTGCTACATGCCAAAATAAGAATTCTTTTTCACAGCATGTAAAAAGCCTCTGCTTCTTAGGTTTTGCACCTGAAAAGCTGTCGGTATTCCCTAAAAAAGATAATTTCTGGACCACTTGGAAAAAGCCATTGCTCCTTTTGACACCTCTGTGTAATGTGTTTTTATTCCACCTGTTAGTTACCACCGGGCTTAACTCTGCCTTATAGTGGAAAAAAACAATTCAAATCAACTTGGTTCCAGAAAGTTCCACAGATTTATAAATTACTTCTTAATCCTTCCAGTACTTATTAGCTGCTCTATGCTTCACAGGAAGTTCTTTTCTTTTTGAATTTCTTTTCAGTCTAACCACAGTGCTCTCTGCTGCCACCTCTGTTCGTATCAGGAACTGTCCAGAGCAGGAGAGGTTTGCTATGGGGATTTGCTCCTGCTCTGGACACTTCCTGACATGGACAGAAGTGTCAGCAGAGAGCACTGTGGTCAGACAAAAATGAACTACACGACTTCCTCTGTAACATGCAGCAGCTGATAAGTACTGGAAGGATTAAAATTTTTTAATAGAAGTCATTTACAAATCTGTTTAACTTTCTGGAGCCAGTTGATTTAAAAAAAAAAAATGTTTTCCACCAAAGTACCCCTTTAAAAACAGCTCAGAATTAGAGATGAGCGAACTTACAGTAAATTCGATTCGTCACGAACTTCTCGGCTCGGCAGTTGATGTCTTTTCCTGCATAAATTAGTTCAGCTTTCCGGTGCTCCGGTGGGCTGGAAAAGGTGGATACCGTCCTAGGAGACTCTTTACTAGGACTGTATCCACCTTTTCCAGCCCACCGGAGCACCTGAAGGCTGAACTAATTTACGCAGGAAAAGTGATCAACTGCCGAGCCGAGAAGTTCGTGACGAATCGAATTTACTGTAAGTTCGCTCATCTCTACTCAGAATGAGTGGAGTAACAGGTATGTACAAATATAGTGGTGTTAGCATTTTGGTGGGCACAGATCTGGTGTACTGTCTAGGGCACTGGTCTCCAACCTGCGGACCTCCAGATGTTGCAAAACTACAACTCCCAGCATGCCCGGACAGCCAAAGGCTGTCCGGGCATGCTGGGAGTTGTAGTTTTGCAACATCTGGAGGTCCGCCGGTTTGAGACCACTGGTCTAGGGGATTGTGGGTGGTATATAAGTACAGCATATGGGCGCGTGCCGACCCCACCACTCCATGCATGGTGGGAGTTTGAGCCCCATTCCGGAGATTTCAGGGGTCTCAGCA
The DNA here is from genome assembly GCF_029499605.1 of Hyla sarda. Lineage (NCBI taxonomy): Eukaryota > Metazoa > Chordata > Amphibia > Anura > Hylidae > Hyla > Hyla sarda. Next base: position 35,123,275 of record NC_079191.1, on the reverse strand, counting down.
ATTGGACGATCGGACACATTCCCCATCCCGTGGGAGTACTAGAGTATCCCTTTAATGAAGTATGTGAATTATGAGTACCGTACAAAAAAAATGGATGATGTACATCACTATCACAAGTCTTATCACTAAGGCTATGGGATATGTCCATTCAGCTGATCCTCTACTGATCCTTCTATGCCAGTGGTCTTTAAACTGTGGACCTCCAGATGTTGCAAAACCAAAACTCCTAGCATGCCCAGACATCAAACGGCTGTCTGGGCACTGGGAGTTGTAGTTTTGCAATATTTTTGGTTGGTGGCTTTAGTTTTTACCAGCATACGGAAAAAAAAGTAAGTCTATAGCCTTGATTTACTATTGTAAACCCGACATGTCCTGTCAGGTTGTGCGCCAGATTCTGGAAAAGTAAAACGAAAATGGAAAAATCCCCACCCCCGATAAAAATGTCCTTTTTTCCCATTTTACCCCCATAAAGTGTAAAACAAAATTATCAATACACATATTTGGTATTGCTGCGTGCATATTAAAATATAATGTTATTGATCCAATATGGTGAACGGCGTGAATGTAAAAAAATAAATAAAAAATAAAAAAAGAGCAAAATTGCTGCTTTTTTTGTCACATTTTATTAAAAAAAATTAATAAAAAAATTATTAAAAGTTATATATATGCAAATGTGGTATCAATAAAAAGTACAGATCATAGCGCAAAAAAAATTAACCCTCATACCGCCGCTTATACAGAAAAATGAAAAAGTTACAGGTTGTCAAAATAGAAGGATTTTAAACGTACTAATTTGGTTAAAAGGTTTGCGGCTTTTTTTAAGCGCAACAATAATAGAAAAGTATATAATCATGGGTATCATTCTAATTGTATTGACCCACAAAATAAAGAACATATGTTATTTTTACCGTAAATTGTACGGCGTGAAAACAAAACCTTCCAAAATTTGCTAAATTGCGGTTTTCATTTTAATTTCCCTAAATAGTATTTTTGGTTGGCGCCATACATTTTATGGTAAAATGAGTGATGTCATTACAAAGGACAACTGGTCGTGGAAAAAACAAACCCTCATAATGGTCTGTGCACGAAAATATAAAAGAATTACGAGGAGGAAAAAACAAAAATGCAAAAATAAAATTGGCCTGGTCCTTAAAGGGGTACTCCACCCCTGGCATCTTATCCCCTATCCAAAGGATAGGGGATAAGATGTTAGATCGCCGCGGTCCTGCTGCTGGGGACCCCGGGGATCGCCGCTGCAGCACCCCGCTATCATTACGGTGCAGAGCGAGTTCGCTCTGTGCGTAATGACGGGCGATACAGGGGCCGGAGCAGCGTGACGTCATGGCTCCGCCCCTCATGACATCACGGCCTGTCCCCTTAATGCAAGTCTATGGCAGGGGGCGTGACAACCGCCACGCCCCCTCCCATAGACTTGTATTGACGGGGACGGGCCGTGACGTCACGAGGGGCGAAGCCGTGACGTAACGATGCTCTGGCCCCTGTATTGCCCTTCATTACGTGCAGAGCGCTCTCGCTCTGCGCAGTAATAATAGCGGGGTGCTGCAGCAGCGATCCCCGGGGTCCCCAGCAGCAGGACCGCGGCGATCTGACATCTTATCCCCTATCCTTTGGATAGGGGATAAGATGTCTAGGGGCGGAGAACCCCTTTAAGGTCAAAATGGACTTGGTCTTTAAAGAATTAAAGGGGTACTCTGCCGAAAAACATCTTATCCCCTATCCAAAGGGGATAAGATGTCTGATCACGGGGGTCCCGCTGCTGGGGACCCCTGAGATTTCAGGCGCGGCACCCCAGTCATCTGCGCACAATGCAAACTCCGCTCCGTGCCAGATGACTGGTGTCTACAGCCGCCACGCCCCCTCCATTCATGTCTATGGGTGGTGATGTGATGGCTACGTACTAGACGTTAGCGTGGAGCGCGAATATTCGAAATGCTAATTTTTACCGTGAATATTGGCACTTCGTGATTTTGTGAATATTTAGTATATTGTGATATATATTAACTTTTATTTAATGCAAATTTATGCGAATATTTTTTGCAAATATAAGCACTTCAAGACTGGACACTGATCCATCCCTTTTTTTCAGGCGAAAGATATAATTGCGCATGCGCACTATGCGAATTTAATTACGAATTTTCGCATGAAAAAAAAAAGAGAACGAACATAGCGAATATGCGAATTTCGAGAACATAGGATGAATATTCGTCCATATATTTGCAAAATATCGGGAATTCGAATATGGCCCCTGCTCCCATCAACATGAATGGAGGGGGCGTGGCTTGACGTCACAAATACAGAAGCTTCAAGCTTCCGTGTACCGGATGCTGCCGCTGCCAGCCCGGAGATCGTGGGGGTCCCCAGCAGCGGCTTATTATCCATGAAAAACCGAACATGAATTAAAGGGGTGCTCTACCTAAAGGAAAAGCCCCTTTGGTAAGCATCTTATCCCCTCTCCAAAGGATTGGGGAAAAGATGTCTGATCACGGACGTCCCGTCCGTGATCAGACATCTTTTCCCCAATCCTTTGGAGAGGGGATAAGATGTTTACCCCAGGTGCTTTTCCTTTAAGTAGAGCACCCCTTTAATTCATATTAGGTTTTTCATGGATAATAAGCCGCTTTCACCTTCTAGTGCTAGAAGACTCTGAATGTTGTTGCAGAAGACATGGATTTGGGTAAACAGGTGCTTTTCCTTGTCATATTTGATGGATGAGCCAATAATGAACTCCTGACACTGTAGCTGACTTGACTTTACATCTGCTCAGTTACCTACAGCTAATTTGTAATTGTCAGAGCAAAATTGTTTGTCTTACCGCTAAGTGTTCTACTTTAGAAGCAAGACATTGTGGGAGGGGGGGGGGGGGATAACTCAACTGGAAGGGCTGTAAAGTGTTCATCAGGGTATTTGCTGGTCCTACCTTACTGATTTGTAGTGCAAAATTGGTGCATTGAATACTTTTCCCTGCGCCGAAATATCTCTTTCCAGCAGTGCTTATTTGTGTGTCAAAAATGCACTGGATTTTCTTTAAAAAATAAAAATAAAAAAATCACCATTTAGATAATTTTTATTGGGTATTTAGGTTTTCCCTGGAAAATACTGGGTTTCTGTTTTTTTGCATCAAAGGTTGTCAGAAAACCGAACACAAGTGCCATGTGCAAAATCTAGCAAAAAGTAGCATGTTCTCTTGTGTGTTTTTGGGGTTTAGCTAAGCTCTAGGCAAGGACTGTACATCAACTACAGTGGTCCCTCAACATATGATGGTAATTCGTTCCGGGAGGACCATCATATCTTGAAACCATCATATGTTGAGTACGTATGTCTATGGAAAACTGGTAATTGGTTCCTGAGTCCATGAAATTTCAACCAGGGGCCAGGCCTGAGGTGGGGGCTTTGGGCCAGGCCCGAGGTGGGGGCTTTGGGCCAGGCCTGGTGAGGCTTTGGGCCAGGCCTGGTGTGGCTATGGGCCAGGCCTGGTGGGGCTTTGGGCCAGGCTTGGTGGGGCTTTGGGCCAGGCCTGGTGGGGCTTTGGGCCAGGCCTGGTGGGGCTTTGGGCAGGGCCTGGTGGGGCTTTGGGCCGGGCCTGGTGGGGCTATGGGCCAGGCCTGGTGGGGCTTTGGGCCGGGCCTGGTGGGGCTTTGGGCCAGGCCTGGTTAAGGGGGGTTAACGCTACCGCCGCCATGGGGTGAGGGGTCAACGTGACCCTTCTCCCCATGGCAGCGCCGTTTTTATCGCTGCCGCTGCATGAGTTGTTAACACTGCCGCTGCCATGGGGTGAAGAGTTAAGTTAACCCCTCACCCCATGGCAGTGGTAGCATTAACCCCTCAACCCGCAGCAGTTTTATTGCTGCCATGGGGTGAAGAGTTAAGTTAACCCCTCACCCCATGGCAACGGCGGCGTTAACCCCTCACCCCGCAGCAGCGCTAACACTGCTGCTGCCATGGGGTGAGGGGTTAACGCCGCCGCTGCCATGGGGTGAGGGGTTAACGCCGCCGCTGCCATGCAAATGAGCACTCACCAGCTCCACGTCTTCCTCTCCCGGCGGCGCTCCTCGACTGAGGCGCAGGCCGGCAACGTCACTGTCATGTGACAATACATTGTCACATGACAGTGAGGATCCGCGCGCCGCAAGGAGGCTGCACCGGCACCACAGGGGTTAGCTGCACCGGCATGCATCGGTATGTACTGTATACCTGCTTAATAGCCCAGCAGTAGTCCGGTAGCAGCTGCGGCAGCCAGCGCTACCGGAGGACCGCAAATTTTAATGATGGCCCCGACAAGAAGTATCGTATATCGATACTGCTTTCAACCTACGATGGCCTCTGAGAGGCCATCGTATATTGAAAATAATGTATGTCGAGGCCATCGCATCTCGAGGGATTACTGTATTATGTTACTGTCGCGCAGGGCAGGGATAAGTGCAGCCCTGTACTCACCCACAGCTACTTTCCCTGCTTACTGCTCCTCTTTAGGCGACGGATCCTCAACTAAGCGGCAGTCCCTGTCCTGAGTAAGTGCAGTGGTGTAGAAAGGTCCAAACCAATAAAAAGCCTTGTACAGAGATCAGGGAAGCAGGTCAGGATACAATGGGTTAACAGGCAAAATACAAGAAACAAAAAAAAAAAAAAGGGGATAAACACAAGAACAGAGAGTAGTCAAACAAGCCAGGTCCAAACTGAGATAGTAGCAAAGGTACTAAACACATGTTTAAACAAGCAAGGAGTATACAACAAGAGCTAAGGCAGAAGAACTGAACACAAGCAAGGACTGAAGAGACTAGCTAGGTATTTATATGCACTTGAGAAGGGCATGGGCGCTGAGACCAGAAGAGATTGGCTCAATGTCCAAGACCTAAGATAGGCTGGGCATCGTCACAGCAACACATGATGCTTCAGCCAAACACCAGAGAACTTGCTGCAGCACCTCCTGTCACTGCTGTCCCCCTCCCTCTAGCTTCACCTACCGTCCCCCTCCCTCCTGTTGCACCTACTGTCACTGCTGTCAACCTCCCTCCAGCTGCACTTCCTGTCACCTTCCCATCACCCCCCTCCTGCTACACCTCCTGTCATCCTCCCACCTACTTCACCTCCTGTCACCCTCCCTTTTGCTGCACCTTCTGTCACCCTCCCTCCTAGTGCACCTCCTATCACCTTCCCATCACCCTCCCTCCTGCTGCACCTCCAGTCAACCTCCCACCTCCTTCACCTCCTGTCACTCTCCCTTCTGCTGCACCTCCTGTCACCCTCCCTTCTGCTTTGCCTTCTGTCACCCTCCCTTTAGTAGCACCTCCAGTCACCCTCCTTTCTGTTGCACTTCCTGTCACCCTCCTTCCTGCTGCACCTCCTGTCACTCTCCCTCCTGCTTCACCTTCTGTCAGCCTCTGTTCTTTTGCACTTCCTGTCACCCTCCTTCCTGCTGCACCTCCTGTCACTCTCCCTCCTGCTTCACCTTCTGTCAGCCTCCGTTCTGTTGCACTTCCTGTCACCCTCCTTCCTCCTGCACCTCCTGTCACTCTCCCTCCTGCTTCACCTTCTGTCAGCCTCTGTTCTGTTGCACTTCCTGTCACCCTCCTTCCTGCTGCACCTCCTGTCACTCTCCCTCCTGCTTCACCTTCTGTCAGCCTCTGTTCTGTTGCACCTACTGTCACTAGTGTCACTTTCTCTCCAAAAGTGTAAAAAAAAAGTAAAACAATGTTTAAAAATATAACGCCACCCCCCAATAAATATTTAACCCCTTAAGGACACAGGATATTTTATTTTTGCAAATTCATTTTTTCCTCCTTGCATTCTAAAAATCATAACTCTTCTATATTTCATTCCGGAGACCCATATGAGGCCTTATTTTTTGCGTGACCAATTGTACTTTGTAATGACATCTTTTATTTTACCACAAAATGTATGGCAAAACAAAAAAAATTTATTTGTGTGAGGAAATTGAAAAGAAAACCAAAATTTTTAAAATTTGGGAAGATTTAGTTTTTACGCTGTACACTTTACAGTAAAACTGACATGTTTTCTTTATTTTGTCGGTAGATATGATTTAAATGATACCCATGATTTTATACTTTTCTATTATTGTGCGGCTTTTAACAAATCACAAACTTTTTTTTAAAAAACTAAGAATGTTTAAAATTGCCATATTTTGACCACCTATAACTTTCTATTTTTTCTGTATACAGTGCTTATTCTTTGTGCTGTGATCTATTTTTATCGGTACCACTCTTGCGTATGTGTGACTTTTAATTAGTTTTTTATAAATTTTTTTGGGAATATGATGTTATAAAAAAGCAGCAATTTTGGACCTTTTTTTTTTTTTACGTCGTTCACCGTACATGCATAGCACTGATCACTGTTATCAGCGATCTACTTCTCTGGTCTGCTGGAAACCAGACCAGCGAAGAAGACACCGAGAGAGCGGATGTCTGCCATTACTGGCGGGTCCCTGGCTACTGATACCGTTCCGGTGCTCGCATCATGTGTAGGACATAAATGTACGCCCTGGTGCCTTAAAGCATACCCATCAGATCCAACAAAGAAACATTTTTTTTAATATATCACTCAGTACCTGATCCTTACCATGTACATCTAATTTTTATGTGTCTAGCACCTTTATTTATTTTTTTATTACACTTTTAATTTAGCTCATTAGTCTGAATTCCTCTCAAAGGGAGGGGGCGTGGCCTCACTGTGCATGTCTCCGCCCCCTCCCTCACTATGCTGTCTGCTCACATCTCCCCTAGCATTAGCAAAACTACAACTCCCAGCTTGTCCTCACTGACAGTAGCGGGACACAAGCTGACAGTGGGAGGATTTTTCCTCCAGCTCTGAGCCCTGCACTCACAGCTGTCAATCAAGGAAGTGTGTCCATGACATAGGTGATGATCGGACACAGCAGGACTAGTATGTGTCCAAGCAGGCAGGGGGGGCAGTTGTTTGACTGGCTTTTTCAGTATGAAATACTGAAAATGTTCTAACGAAAGCAATTGCAAAACCTATTGGTTATACATGCTTTACAACATATCAAACGTTTTTGTATCTGACAGTGCCCATTTAAGTACTAGGTTGTATATTTTTGTCCTATGTCATTAAGGGGTTAATTTACAATATTTTCTCATTTCCCCCCAAAAAAGTAAAAATAAATAAATATAGTATTATATGATCCCATTCCTGATCATGCAAGGTAAATGGCTAAATGCAAAATAATTCCAAACGACAAAATTGCTCATTTTTTATAGAATAATAAATATATAATTATATAATATATATGTATATAGAAAAGTAGGAAAGCAGCACAGCCAGGCAAGGTAGAGGTGGTGGGGGATATTTATCAAAGCTGTCTATGTCCCGCATCAATATAGACCAAACTACAGAGGGTTAGGCTGGTCTATTATGCGCCTAATTTATCAAAAGTCGCAAGGCTCTTGATAAATTCTGTGCACTGACTTCGGGATCTATGGTTTAGACTGTATTTAAACCTGCTCCATCCAGTATGGTCTGACATTTCAGCGTACTTTCAGCCGATGCGACTTGTGGCTGAAAAGTCGCTTTTGATAAATTTAGCACCAATGCATTTTTCGGTCTAAAATAAACTAGAATGCATCATGTTCTAAAAATCCTCTAAAGCAAAAGTCGTGGAAAAGTCACACATATTTAGACTGCAAATTTCTGTGCGACAAATTTAGATGGGAAAAACCTGTCAATCCTTTGATAAATATACCCCGGTGCTCGCAGGTTCTGTGGATTTTGGTTAAAAATCCTCCATACAAAAACAAATAAGGGGAGATTTATCAAAGCTGTCTATGTCCCGCATCAATATAGACCAAACTACAGAGGGATAGGCTGGTCTATTGTTTGCCTAATTTATCAAAAGTAGCAAGGCTCTTGATAAATTCTGTGCACAGTCTTCGGGCTCTATGCTTTAGACTGTATTTAAGCCTGCTCCAGCATGGTCTGACATTTCGGCGTACTTTCAGCCCATCTGACTTGTCGCTGAAAAGTCGCTTTTAAAAATTCAGTACCAATGCATTTTTCAATCTAAAATAGACTAGAATGCATCATGCTCTAAAAATCCTCTAAAGCAAAAGTCGCAAAAAAGTCGCACATATTTAGACTGCGACTTTCTGTGCGACAAATTTAGACAGGAAAAACCAGGCAAAATCCTTTCATAAATCTCCTCCATATAGTGCCACAGCACACAAAGGTAAAGTGCAAAAAGCTGCATGTATTTATTCCATTTATTCTAAAAGTACAGCTGCGTTTCAGCAGCCTCAGCAGCATGCTTAAAAATGGAGGCGTAAGGCTGCTGAAACGTAGCTGTACTTTGCACTTTCTGATGGAATGAACACATGTAGCTTTTTACACTTTATCTTTGTGTGCTGTGGGACTCTATTTGTGTGTGTGTATATCTATATATATATATATATATATATATATATATATATATACATATATATATATATGTGGTAGCCCTTGAGGGGTGTATGGTAGTGGGGGTGTTGTTTCGGTACATGAGGGGTTAAGGTTAACCCTATTGTTTGTGACGCCAGGCTGAGGGCTATTATGCTGAGGTAATTCTCCGGCCTATCGCCGCCCTTCTCAGTAACGACAGGTGCATGCATATAATGACTGAAGGTCCACAAGGTAGCTGAATTTGAACTTGGATAACTTTACTTGCGGTATATCCAATGAACAGTAACAGTCTCAGGAATACAGTCTCTATACAGTTTAATGACTGACAGTTGTTGCGGACCTTGACTTCTGATATAGTCTGAGAATTTAGGGTAATTTGCGAAGATCCGTCCGGATTTAGGGGATAGATAAGGTCCGGTGATCTTGCAGAGTGCTTAGGGATTGATACACTCACGATTCTGAATAAATCAGCCGTTGCCGCAAATTTGGGCCTAACTCACTGTGGAAGACAGCTGCGCAGATCCTGCTCGTTTGACAGCCCGGGAACAAGAGAGAGAGTAATGGTCGCCGCTCCCTTATATGGGCAGGGGCAGGGCCGCTTTTACTGGTCCAAGCAACTGTCACTCACCGTCACAGGGAGTGATGGGTGAAATACGTCACAGGGACCTCCAAAGGTCCTTAAGCCTAAAAACCATAGAGTTTACCTGATCACGTGACCCGCAGGTCCTGCCACAATTAACCATTTATATACATTTGTACAATCATATTTATATAAATCCTAAACAACTGCTAGATAAGTAATACTTAGATGACAGGTGACAAGGGGTGGACTAGATACGAAGAACCCCGACGTCCTAGGGACTCTGGCTGTGGGGACTTTTACACAGGTACCGTATAGGATGCGGTATCGGGACACCACAAACCCCCTTACTTAAGATAAGTCGACCTCGACGCCTGTCCCCTAAGGCAGAGGGACTAGGACTAAACCAGGATGATACCTGTTAATTCTGCTATACATTCTTAGTATTTACATTCTCTGATATCCTTATTAGTATCTGGACTAGACAATAGAAATCTATCTAGACATTGGTGCTATCTAGACATGAATGCTATCTAGACATTAAGGCTATCTAGACATTAAAGAAGCTATCTAACCTTTAGTTTCTAGCTTCTAAAGCATTTTATTAAGCTTACTTTACATTTTAAAGCTTACTAGACAATTAGGCAGCTATCTGACATGTAGTTGCTAGCTCCTAAGACATTTTTTATTAGCTCTCTACACATTTTACGAGGCTAACTAGACATTAGTACAGCTCTATTTACCTTTAGCATCAAGCTGACTAGACATCTTTATTATCTCACACATTTTTATTCTTTTGCCAACAATGAGTTACCTGTTAGTACACATAAGGTATACTGGCTAGCCGGAAGCTAGGTCACAGTAAGGTTGGCTGCTAGGGTCTATCGGCTACACGCTACTTACCCCTAGAGCACTTCACATAACCTACCTAGGTTACTTTAAGAAATACGTGTTTCATTTGTTAGCTCGCAAGAGCACCTACTGGCCAGGTAGAGCATCTCACACACGCAAAGAAGGAGAAGAAGAAGTTTACCTAACAGTTGCAGGAATTGGGTATCAATATGCTACAATTCCTAAGTGTTACTTAAATGAGATATTTATTTTGGTGTATGTACTAGAGAAACTTGAAGTAGTACATCTAAGTCAGTAATTTAGAGTACTGAAAAGTGATAGGCAGAGCATTGAAGTGGGTTATCAAAGGTACTATGTGTGTAGGTACTAAATGTGAGTCCTGGTACCTTACGGGTAGTTTGCCCTGTGTAGTCCTTTGAGACCGCCGCAACACCACCTCCGAGTCATCAGGAGTTCCTTCACTTCAAGAACTTCAGTCCCAGAGGGACCAGCTGGAGAACTGGAAACAGAAGCAATATCTTAGGTTGGACTGGGGGGGTTCTCTGAAGACAGGTGGAGTAGTGGCATCAATACTTGGAGCAGTCACTGGAGCAGGACTGATGCTGGGTGTAGCAACCAATGGTGGTTGACAGGGAGCAACACCTACTGGCAACTGACTAGGTGGAGCAACCAGTGGCGGCTGGCTGGATGGAGCTGGGAACGATAGACCCCAATACATGGTAGGCTGCTGAGATGGTAACAAAGGAACGTCCATAGTGGGATGAATTCCTTCTCCCGGCACATATTCTCTCACTGGCCTTGTTGGAGGGGGAGTAGAAGTAGCAGGAGGAGCAGTTGGCCGTGTCTGCCCATCATCAGGAAAAAAGGCGTGTACCCCGTAGAGCAGTGGACAGTGTAGTTGTAAATCTCTAGGAGTTCAGGTAACAATTGAGGCCACTCTTCGTGCTTTGAAACAGAGGCAGCTCTGAGCATTTGGATGAAGACTTGATTGATCCTCTCGCAGAGCCCATTCCCTTGGGGATGGTAGGCCGTCACCCGGAGCTTCTTGCAATCATGCAACCGGCAAAGTTCCTGGAACAACTGGGCTTCAAAGGCGGTTCCCCCTATCCGTGAGGACCGATTAAGGACACCCCAGAGGTTGGATCCAATGTCGATAGAAGAGCTGAGCAACAGTCTTGGCGGTAAGATCCTTGACAGGGACCACGACCACCCACTTGGAATAATGATCCACCATGGTTAGAGCATGACAATAGCCAGATCGAGTAGGTGCCAGCTTCACATGATCCAAGGCAACAATTTGATTCAGCCTTTCTGTACAGATGGGATGTAAAGGGGCTCTTGCGTCCCTTCGGGGGTTCTTTATCACGTTGCACACTGAGTACTTTGCACACCATTTCTCGATGTCTCCCCGCATCCCAATCCAGTAAAATCTCCTTCTGACGGTGATCTCTGTCTTATGGACCCCGAAGTGTCCAGATTGATCATGATAGGCATTCAGGACCATGGCTGCATCTCTTCTGGGAACCACAATCTGGTGTATGCGGTCTCCGGAAACTGGGTCCAGGGAATTTCGGTAGACCAGCCCCTTGTGCAGGAACAGACGATTCCTCTGCCGCCACAGCCGCTTCAATTCGAAGTCCCCATGGGCCTTGCGCACCCGAGTGGGCACTTTCTCATGGAGGCAATAGTCTAGGAGGTCCCCGATAACCCGGCTTTCATCCTGAAGTGTCTTCCAGGTGGACAGATCTTCAGGGACTTTGGGAGATTCAGGTCTGTCACCCACATGGGCAGTTAGAGCACTCTGACTCACGAACCTTCAGTAGAAAGGAGGCATTTCCACATCTTCCTACACATCCTCAGCAGGAGGTGCTTCTCCCGGGGCCATGCGAGAAAGTACATCCGCATTAACATTGGTTTTTCCGCTGCGATACTTAATGTTGAAATCATAGTTGGTCAACCGAGAGGCCCAACGCTGTTCCAGAGCTCCCAACTTAGCAGTGTTCAAATGGGCCAAGGGGTTGTTATCAGTGTAGACTGTGAAGGGGGTAGCAGCCAGATAGTCCTTAAACTTCTCAGTAATGGCCCAGACCAGGGCCAGGAGCTCCAGCTTGAAGGAGCTATAGTTGGCATCATTCTTCTCAGCACCTCGGAGATGCCGGCTGGCATAGGCAATCACCCTCTCTTTGCCATCTTGCACTTGAGATAAGACCGCCCCCAGACCTTCAAAGCTAGCGTCTGTGTATAAACGGAATGTCAGGCTGTAATCAGGATACGCCAAAATGGGGGGTTCTGTGAGAAGGTATTTCAGGGCTCGAAAGGCATCTTCTTGTTCTTCAGCCCACTGTATGGGGATCTTCCCATTATAATGATTCCGGGCAGTCCCTCTCAGTAATTCGGTTAAGGGTCCAGCAACTTGAGCAAAATGGGGGATGAAGCGCCGGTAATATCCAGCAAATCCAAGGAAACTTCGGACGTCTCGCACCATCCTGGGTGTAGGCCACTCTTTCACAGCACTCACTTTGTCTGGATCAGGCTGGACTCCTTGAGCACTGACGACATGTCCCAGATAGTGTACTTGTGGCTTTAGCAAGTGACATTTGGAAGGTTTAACCTTGAGTCCATGTTGGATAAGGACTTGGAAAACTTCTTTCAGGTGATCCAGGTTTTCCTGATATGTCCGAGAATAGACGATGATGTCATCTAAATACAACAGAACACTAAATACAACAGAACATCGCTCCATTAGGCGTTGGAAAGTAGCTGGTGCATTGCACAGTCCAAAGGGCATACTTTTGAACTCGAAGAGACCCATAGGGGTCACAAATGTGGTTTTCTCTCTATCCTCTTCTGCCATTGGCACCTGCCAGTAGCTGCTCCTCAGATCCAGTGTGGAAAAGTAGGCGGCCAACCCCAATGCAGTCAAGGATTTTTCGATGCGAGAGAGAGGATAGGCATCCTTATGAGTTATGCTGTTCAACTTCCGGTAATCCACACAAAAGCGGATAGTCACATCTTTTTTCTTCACCAGGACCAAAGGTGTAGCCCAAGGACTCTGGACTCGAGCATTTTCTTTATGGTCTGACACATCCCAGGAGCCACAGGGCGATGTCTCTCTTTAATGGGTGGATTGTCCCCACTGAGAATCCTATGTTTGATCATCAAACGGAAAATGGAAAAGGACCTCATTCATCCAGGCGCTGCCGGTTAGGTCATCAGGTGCACAAAATGATGCAATGTATACCTTGGAATATTGTATACATGAAAGTTTATTAAAAAATAATAAACAACATACAGATTACGCGTTTCGAGGGTGACTCCCCTCTTCCTCAGATCAGGTGTGCTGTCATACAACAAACAGGAAAGTATTTATGTGAAAAAAGGGCGCCAAAACACCTAAGGGGGCGTGGCCAGGAAGTGGGATGTAACCAAAAAGCAAGTGTAAACAGGTAAAATAAAGTAAAGAAAAAAAAAAAAAAGGTCTGTATAACGCGATGCGCTCATGTTTCCAAGGACGCGTCGCTAAGGTGAGCGCACTGGTGCGCGTGCGCCATCCCCGTCTGTATCTGCCGGAGAGGCTGTACAACGCGATGTGCCCATCCCCGTCTGTATCTGCCGGAGAGGCTGTACAACGCGATGCGCCCATGTTTCCAAGGACGTGTCGCTAAGGTGAGCGCTCGGCTTTTGCTGCTCCGAGCGAGAGATATTATAAAGCATAACTGTGAGGCAGAAACATGGAAAAAATAAAAAAAAATTAAAAAAAAAAAAATGTATGTGTGTGTGTATCTATAATTAACATATCTATGTAGAAAGCAATCTAGTAGAGAAAATTGAAAAGAATGTAAAGAGCAAGGGGAACACATTGCAGCGTGATTCACAGGCTCTATAGGAGTATAGTAGCCAGCCTGATGAATGAGTGTTGGCATTAAAGGGGTATATATAAAAAAAAAAAAAAAAAATGAAAAAAAAAAAAAAATGCATAAATGCATAACATATAGAATGCATAACATAGTAAATTATGAAATATAAAAAATATACATATAAAATATATAAATAAATGTAAATAAATAATAATAATAATAATAATAAAAATACATAAAGATGGCATATAAAAGATAAAAAAATAAAAAAATACAGATCCATGTATGTATACACATACATCCACACATCCACATGCACAACTACTCAGAATTATTGAATAACGACAATAGGATTGGGAGATACACATATCAAAATTAGGGCTGTAATGGATAAAAAAAAAAAAAATTATTAATAATAATAAAATAATATATATATAAATATATATATATACATACATATATATACATATATATATATACATATATATATATATACATACACACATACACTACATAAAGAGCACTGAATGGATGATAAAAAGACAACGGAGGAAATTAGAAGTTACATTCGATCATTTCGTTTAATCCTGTAGGTATGAGATTTTTTAATATATATATCCAAAAATTTTCCCTCTTACGTAGTGTAGCAAATCTATGAGGGTCGTCTTTGGGTATCATTTCTATTGGGGTTAAACGAATACATCCAAAGTCTTGTTTGTGAAGTTCCGTGAGATGCCTAGAGACACTGTGTAAAAGGAAACCATTGTTTGTATTGCTCCTATGCTTGTTAATCCTTTCTCGGAGACTTCTGATGGTGCGCCCCACATATTGAAGCCCACAGGGGCATTCCAGCAGATAAATAATGTATTGGGAGGCACAGTTTATATAGGATTTAATCTCAAAGGATTCTCCTGTCCTATTTGAGGAGAAGGACTTGCATTTATTTGTAATATTTGCACAACATTTGCATTTTGTGGAGGAGCATTTGTATGACCCAGTTGAAGATAGAAAGGTCAACTTACTAACTTTCTGGGAGCGCAATCTACTGGGTGCAATAATGTTGCGAAGGGTCCGTCCCCTCCGGAATGTGACTGCAGGTTTGGGTGGGAGAATATCTCGTAAGTAAGGGTCTTTTAAAAGGATCGCCCAATGTTTGTGTAGGATTCCTTTAATAAGTTTGTTCTCTTTAGTGAAAGTGGTGATAAAATTTAATGACCACTTGTCACACATGTCATCCTTAATAGAATTCTTATTTTCCAGACATTCCTGTTGGGATAATTTTTCTGCCCTCTGAAATGCAGAGTCTATTATAATTTTTGGGTATTTTTTTGCTTTAAACCTTGATTTTAAAATTTTGCTCTGTTCGCAGAAATCTCCAGGCTTGGTGCAATTGCGTCGGATACGTTTGAATTGTCCGAAAGGTACGTTTGTCAGCCATTTTTTATAGTGGGCACTGGAAAAGTCCAAGTAGCTATTGCTATCCACCTTTTTGAAATAGGTCTTGGTGTTAAACAAGCCATTTTCATCAATATAAACCAACACATCTAAAAATTCGGCGTTATTGGTATAAACTGTATGTGTGAAATTAAGACCAGAGCAGTTGCTATTAATATGCGCTAAAAAGTCATCTAAAATATCCCAAGGACCTTGCCAGATAAAAAATATATCGTCGATGTAGCGTTTATAGAAGCGACAGTATTGAAATAAAACATGTGGATAGATGAATGTTTCTTCGAATAGGCCAACAAAAAGATTTGCAAAAGTTGGTGCTACTTTGGAGCCCATTGCGGTCCCTGTATGCTGAGAATAAATTTTTCCTTCAAATTCAAAATAATTGTGCATGAGTATATATCTCAAGCCTTTTAAAATAAAGTCACGCTGTTCTTGAGGCATATTAGGATCGTTATATAAAAAAGATGCAACAGCTTTTATCCCTTGCTCGTGGTTAATCACTGTATAAAGAGAGGTGATGTCCATTGTGACTAAAAGACATTCTGGGGACCATTCAGCTTTTAAAATAGAGTTAATAAAGTCAGTTGTGTCTTTCAGGTAAGATTTTAAGTTTAAAACGTATTTCTGAAGCATAATATCTAGATAATGAGATAGATTAGATGATACTGAATTAATACCAGAGACAATAGGCCGTCCTGGGGGGTTAGTGAGGTTCTTGTGTATCTTTGGTAGATAATAAAAGATAGGTAATGCAGGTTCTGTTACTGTTATATAATCGTGTTCTTTTTTACTCAGAACACCTCCCTTGAGCCCTTCAGCTGTTAAAATTTTCAATTCTTGTACGTATTGAGTAGTGGGATTGTAAGATAAAATTTTATAAAACTGGGTATCAGAAAGAAGACGATTGGCTTCCATGATGTAATCCGTTAGGTTCAGCAGAACAATCCCACCCCCTTTGTCTGCAGAACGGAACACTAAATCATGATTTTTTGCAAGATTCTTCATAGCATCCAATTCTTTTTTGGTGAGATTATTATTGTATTTCTGTTTTGATGTAGTAAGTGTTTCCAGATCATCTGAAACTAGACTTGAAAAGGTGTCAATAAAACTGCCTTTGGATTGCAGAGGATAAAAATTGGATTTTGGTCTCAGATCCGTATGTATAGCAGGTGGATTCAAACCTTCATGTTCATCTTGGATTACATTCTGCTTTCCCCCATCCAAATCTTTCATATTAAAAAATCTTTTAACAGTGAGTTTTTTTTATATATTTGTTTAGATCCAGGAAAAGTTCAAAGCTGTCGGCAGTGTTTGTAGGACAAAAAGAGAGTCCTCTCTGTAGTAGCTTGTTTTCTATGTCGTTTAGGACATAGGACGAGAGGTTAAAGATTCTTACGGTGTCTAGACCGTTGGATTTTGGTTTCTTCTCTTTCCTCTCCCTTTTCTGTCCTCCCCTGCATCCTCTTCTCCTCGGTCTTTTCTCTTTGTACTCAGGGAGGGAGCAATATGTATTTGTTCTACTGTTGGTGATTCCAAAAGGGGAGGGAGTGTGGGTTGTTTGATTAGATTGGTGGGAAGCTCTAAAAAAGTAGTGGCATTATGTAGGGTAAATTGATCAGGGTTCGAGCAGTCTCCTAGTGTTGGTATAGAGGAGATATTGGTGTTGGGCCCTATAGGCGTGAAAAAAAGTTGGTCCGATATGAACTCTCCTGTGGTGGCTGGGGATTCCACATGTACAGTAAGGAGGGAATCATCAAATGAAGACTGAGAGAAAGAATTGAACCGCCCGGGAGGTAGGGGATTCGTGGGGGAAGTATGTGTGGTAATTTGCTGCATATACTCCACAAGTTCCTGGGGTGGGATTGAGAGGGCTGCAGTAGATGGATTACGGGTGAGAGAGGCCTCAATGCGGTTGTTTTTATTGATATTTGGTACAGGTTGTTTATGGGATGGTTTATGAGAATGATTAGGAATGAATGGGGCAAAATGCTTTATGGCTGATCTAGAAATGTTAGGTGGATTATTTTGACAAGGATTAACAGATGATTGTGTGTTTGTAATACGGGAGATTGGGTTGCTTACTGAGGTAGTGGTGATAGAATGGTTGAGCCTTACAGGTATAGGAACAGGGTGGTGAGTGGAAACTGCATGAAAATTTATATTGTGGTGTTTAGAGTGTTGTGTTGGGGTGTGACCGGATGGTAATTGGGTATTATTATGGTTGTGAGATTTATTATAAGAGGCTCTAAAAGTGCACCTGATGACCTAACCGGCAGCGCCTGGATGAATGAGGTCCTTTTCCATTTTCCGTTTGATGACTACGTCAGGACGTATGTGCCTGTGACCTCCGGCTTGCAGCCCTCCTTTGGACATCAGTGAGTACCCCTATTTGGGGTGATATGCGTTACTTCTATTTACATCTGGTGAGCAGCCACCTATAAGTGCCGTGGGTTTCTCCCACATTTACACTTGCTGTTTGTGTTTAAGGGTAATACACGAGGCGCCGTTCCCCGGTCTTTTTTCTTTCTATTTATTTCAGCTTTAAAGGCAGTTCTCTTAGTAACGTGCCATGACCGAGGCGACTGTGGATACCCCTCTGATGTTTGCCACCATGGATCTAAAGAATACAAGGCTTAATAAGAGATCCATGATGTTTGATACTCTTATCTCTTCTTTGCCTAAAACAGTTACGAATGCTATGTCTGATAACACCACTTCAGGTACTGTAACTCTGAATGACTTTGAAAAAATGAAGAACCTATTTTTTGAACTTGACAAACTGTCCACAGAAGAGACACAACAACAACTTGATAGTTCCTTTCTGAAAATTTATCTAGCTGAAAAAATGGTCCCAAGGGGCCTGAGATTGAGACCTATAGCCTCCTTCATAGATGATATGTCCTTTTCCAAGGAGTGGGAAAAAGCTTTGGATTTTTGCTCCTCCACTCTGCTGAAACTTCTACTAAGTAAGAGGACTACTATAGTAGAGACTGTATCAGATAAAATCGACGCATGTATTTTTGCTCTTTCTAAATTTCAACACCTGGCAGAATATGATGAATGGTTGTCTACACACAACTTGAAAACTCAAAAACTTGAACAAGACATTATGAAGAAAAAAATGAATAAACAGAGATCGACATGATTATCAGACTAATAATATTAAATACTGGTTGAAGAAAAAACACACCCATACTTCTATTACCCCTCCACAATCCAACACTAATAATAATCATTCTGGACGTAATAATTCCACATATAAGAGAACACCGTTCAAACACTACCAACATAAGGGCCCATCTATGACTTTTAGAGCCTCTTATAATAAATCTCACAACCATAATAATACTCAATTACCATCCGGTCACACCCCAACACAACACTCTAAACACCACAATATAAATTTTCATGCAGTTTCCACTCACCACCCTGTTCCTATACCTGTAAGGCTCAACCATTCCATCACCACTACCTCAGTAAGCAACCCAATCTCCCGTATTAAAAACACACAATCATCTGTTAATCCTTGTCAAAATAATCCACCTAACATTTCTAGATCAGCCATAAAGCATTTTGCCCCATTCATTCCTAATCATTCTCATAAACCATCCCATAAACAACCTGTACCAAATATCAATAAAAACAACCGCATTGAGGCCTCTCTCACCCGTAATCCATCTACTGCAGCCCTCTCAATCCCACCCCAGGAACTTGTGGAGTATATGCAGCAAATTACCACACATACTTCCCCCACGAATCCCCTACCTCCCGGGCGGTTCAATTCTTTCTCTCAGTCTTCATTTGATGATTCCCTCCTTACTGTACATGTGGAATCCCCAGCCACCACAGGAGAGTTCATATCGGACCAACTTTTTTTCACGCCTATAGGGCCCAACACCAATATCTCCTCTATACCAACACTAGGAGACTGCTCGAACCCTGATCAATTTACCCTACATAATGCCACTACTTTTTTAGAGCTTCCCACCAATCTAATCAAACAACCCACACTCCCTCCCCTTTTGGAATCACCAACAGTAGAACAAATACATATTGCTCCCTCCCTGAGTACAAAGAGAAAAGACCGAGGAGAAGAGGATGCAGGGGAGGACAGAAAAGGGAGAGGAAAGAGAAGAAACCAAAATCCAACGGTCTAGACACCGTAAGAATCTTTAACCTCTCGTCCTATGTCCTAAACGACATAGAAAACAAGCTACTACAGAGAGGACTCTCTTTTTGTCCTACAAACACTGCCGACAGCTTTGAACTTTTCCTGGATCTAAACAAATATATAAAAAAACTCACTGTTAAAAGATTTTTTAATATGAAAGATTTGGATGGGGGAAAGCAGAATGTAATCCAAGATGAACATGAAGGTTTGAATCCACCTGCTATACATACGGATCTGAGACCAAAATCCAATTTTTATCCTCTGCAATCCAAAGGCAGTTTTATTGACACCTTTTCAAGTCTAGTTTCAGATGATCTGGAAACACTTACTACATCAAAACAGAAATACAATAATAATCTCACCAAAAAAGAATTGGATGCTATGAAGAATCTTGCAAAAAATCATGATTTAGTGTTCCGTTCTGCAGACAAAGGGGGTGGGATTGTTCTGCTGAACCTAACGGATTACATCATGGAAGCCAATCGTCTTCTTTCTGATACCCAGTTTTATAAAATTTTATCTTACAATCCCACTACTCAATACGTACAAGAATTGAAAATTTTAACAGCTGAAGGGCTCAAGGGAGGTGTTCTGAGTAAAAAAGAACACGATTATATAACAGTAACAGAACCTGCATTACCTATCTTTTATTATCTACCAAAGATACACAAGAACCTCACTAACCCCCCAGGACGGCCTATTGTCTCTGGTATTAATTCAGTATCATCTAATCTATCTCATTATCTAGATATTATGCTTCAGAAATACGTTTTAAACTTAAAATCTTACCTGAAAGACACAACTGACTTTATTAACTCTATTTTAAAAGCTGAATGGTCCCCAGAATGTCTTTTAGTCACAATGGACATCACCTCTCTTTATACAGTGATTAACCACGAGCAAGGGATAAAAGCTGTTGCATCTTTTTTATATAACGATCCTAATATGCCTCAAGAACAGCGTGACTTTATTTTAAAAGGCTTGAGATATATACTCACGCACAATTATTTTGAATTTGAAGGAAAAATTTATTCTCAGCATACAGGGACCGCAATGGGCTCCAAAGTAGCACCAACTTTTGCAAATCTTTTTGTTGGCCTATTCGAAGAAACATTCATCTATCCACATGTTTTATTTCAATACTGTCGCTTCTATAAACGCTACATCGACGATATATTTTTTATCTGGCAAGGTCCTCGGGATATTTTAGATGACTTTTTAGCGCATATTAATAGCAACTGCTCTGGTCTTAATTTCACACATACAGTTTATACCAATAACGCCGAATTTTTAGATGTGTTGGTTTATATTGATGAAAATGGCTTGTTTAACACCAAGACCTATTTCAAAAAGGTGGATAGCAATAGCTACTTGGACTTTTCCAGTGCCCACTATAAAAAATGGCTGACAAACGTACCTTTCGGACAATTCAAACGTATCCGACGCAATTGCACCAAGCCTGGAGATTTCTGCGAACAGAGCAAAATTTTAAAATCAAGGTTTAAAGCAAAAAAATACCCAAAAATTATAATAGACTCTGCATTTCAGAGGGCAGAAAAATTATCCCAACAGGAATGTCTGGAAAATAAGAATTCTATTAAGGATGACATGTGTGACAAGTGGTCATTAAATTTTATCACCACTTTCACTAAAGAGAACAAACTTATTAAAGGAATCCTACACAAACATTGGGCGATCCTTTTAAAAGACCCTTACTTACGAGATATTCTCCCACCCAAACCTGCAGTCACATTCCGGAGGGGACGGACCCTTCGCAACATTATTGCACCCAGTAGATTGCGCTCCCAGAAAATTAGTAAGTTGACCTTTCTATCTTCAACTGGGTCATACAAATGCTCCTCCACAAAATGCAAATGTTGTGCAAATATTACAAATAAATGCAAGTCCTTCTCCTCAAATAGGACAGGAGAATCCTTTGAGATTAAATCCTATATAAACTGTGCCTCCCAATACATTATTTATCTGCTGGAATGCCCCTGTGGGCTTCAATATGTGGGGCGCACCATCAGAAGTCTCCGAGAAAGGATTAACAAGCATAGGAGCAATACAAACAATGGTTTCCTTTTACACAGTGTCTCTAGGCATCTCACGGAACTTCACAAACAAGACTTTGGATGTATTCGTTTAACCCCAATAGAAATGATACCCAAAGACGACCCTCATAGATTTGCTACACTACGTAAGAGGGAAAATTTTTGGATATATAAATTAAAAACTCTCATACCTACAGGATTAAACGAAATGATCGAATGTAACTTCTAATTTCCTCCGTTGTCTTTTTATCATCCATTCAGTGCTCTTTATGTAGTGTATGTGTGTATGTATATATATATATATGTATATATATATATGTATATATATGTATGTATATATATATTTATATATATATTATTTTATTATTATTAATAATTTTTTTTTTTTTATCCATTACAGCCCTAATTTTGATATGTGTATCTCCCAATCCTATTGTCGTTATTCAATAATTCTGAGTAGTTGTGCATGTGGATGTGTGGATGTATGTGTATACATACATGGATCTGTATTTTTTTATTTTTTTATCTTTTATATGCCATCTTTATGTATTTTTATTATTATTATTATTTATTTACATTTATTTATATATTTTATATGTATATTTTTTATATTTCATAATTTACTATGTTATGCATTCTATATGTTATGCATTTATGCATTTTTTTTTTTTTTTTTTTTTTTTTTTTTTTTTATATATACCCCTTTAATGCCAACACTCATTCATCAGGCTGGCTACTATACTCCTATAGAGCCTGTGAATCACGCTGCAATGCGTTCCCCTTGCTCTTTACATTCTTTTCAATTTTCTCTACTAGATTGCTTTCTACATAGATATGTTAATTATAGATACACACACACATACATTTTTTTTTTAATTTATTTTTATTTTTTCCATGTTTCTGCCTCACAGTTATGCTTTATAATATCTCTCGCTCGGAGCAGCAAAAGCCGAGCGCTCACCTTAGCGACACGTCCTTGGAAACATGGGCGCATCGCGTTGTACAGCCTCTCCGGCAGATACAGACGGGGATGGGCACATCGCGTTGTACAGCCTCTCCGGCAGATACAGACGGGGATGGCGCACGCGCACCAGTGCGCTCACCTTAGCGACGCGTCCTTGGAAACATGAGCGCATCGCGTTATACAGACCTTTTTTTTTTTTTTTTTTTTTTTTCTTTACTTTATTTTACCTGTTTACACTTGCTTTTTGGTTACATCCCACTTCCTGGCCACGCCCCCTTAGGTGTTTTGGCGCCCTTTTTTCACATAAATACTTTCCTGTTTGTTGTATGACAGCACACCTGATCTGAGGAAGAGGGGAGTCACCCTCGAAACGCGTAATCTGTATGTTGTTTATTATTTTTTAATAAACTTTCATGTATACAATATTCCAAGGTATACATTGCATCATTTTGTGCACCTGATGACCTAACCGGCAGCGCCTGGATGAATGAGGTCCTTTTCCATTTTCCGTTTGATGACTACGTCAGGACGTATGTGCCTGTGACCTCCGGCTTGCAGCCCTCCTTTGGACATCAGTGAGTACCCCTATTTGGGGTGATATGCGTTACTTCTATTTACATCTGGTGAGCAGCCACCTATAAGTGCCGTGGGTTTCTCCCACATTTACACTTGCTGTTTGTGTTTAAGGGTAATACACGAGGCACCGTTCCCCGGTCTTTTTTCTTTCTATTTATGTTTGATCATGGTGGTCCTGCCGAAGTCTGTGGGAAACTTGCTGAAAGCTTCCTGATATCTCTTAGCTAACTGGATGACTCCTTCCACCTGTTCCTTGGGGGTGTCTTTGCCTCCTATTTGCAGTTGGCTCCACCAAGGTTCTGCAGGATTCTGGTCAGGTCCTCGTTGAGCCACTTGTGACTTCGAGACCACATCTCTGACATCCAAATGGTGCAGGGTAGTCACTGGGGTATACTTGGGTAGTTGGACCACAACTTGAGAGAGGTTAATAAGTCTCACTGGAACCTTCCCATTACGTACTGCTACCAGGCTTCTAGCTGCTCGTACCAAGGGACAATCTTCCAGTAGAAGGGGTTCCATGAGCGCTTGGTAATCTTGATTTTTCACCCCTGGTCGGGCACGACACCAAATAACTGTCTCCGTCTGAGGCTGTAGACTAATGGCTCGGATATCTTGAATCCTTACTCGACAGATTTCTCCTTGATGATTCATGAACTTCTGTTCTGCTTGGAGGATTTTGAGGTGGTGTTGGGCAGCTCGCCGGCCTGGGGGTGACAGGTGAGGGAGAGATGCATGCAGTGCACAGACAATATCATCAAAACAGTGCCTCATAATATTCATGCCTAAAATGAAATCAGCTGCCCCTTCATCCCGAACATTGGTGACAATCACACCCTGCCTTCCTAACACATGCTTTCCCACCTGCACCGTGGGCTCCCAGTAGCCATGCCTGGGTAATGGTTTCCCGTTCCCTGCAATTACTCTAAACTCCACTTCCTGAGGGTCACACAACCTTTCTGGGCCCCAATACTTATAGAAAACCCCCTGCGGAATAGTGGATACCTGAGACCCTGTATCTATCAGAGCTTGTAACCGGATACCTTCAACCATCACCTGTACATAAGGACAAGAAGCTACATACATAGACAGTCCCTTCTTGTCGCTGGTTGATTCTGGACCTTCAGCCGCTAGTCCTGGGGTGCGGTCCTCGACCCCAGGGGACGCCCGTTTAAAGCCCAGCATTGGCTCTTCCAGTGTCCATTCTTGTTACAATAACTACAGACGGGTCTCTGACTCCCAGGTGGTCTCACAGGAGGGGTACTAGGTGGACCAACAGGGCGAGGGTCAGCCTTCTTAGGTGGTGGTGTTGCAGATCTAGAAGGATTTGGCCGTACATCCATTTCTTTAAAGGCCTTGGCTAACTGTTCAATGTCCTGTTTGATTTCTTGTAAGTCAGCTGTCCAAGGGCTAGAAGAAGGTGTTGACGGGGCAGATTGAGAAGGGACAGCCGGCTGGGGCGAAGGCCCCGGAGATTCGGTAGCGGGAACACTAGTCTCTTCTGTCTGAGGTCCCGACTCTATTACTTTAACCGCTAGTCTGTTAAAAGCTGGGAAAGCCATGTTGGGATTTTGCACGGCCAGCATCCTAAGTTGGGCCTTGTCCCATTTGTTCAGCGCCACTTTTATAAAACGGTCCATCAGTACTCGATTGCCCTGATCGGGCGTGATGCCGTCCAACTTCTGTACCGCCTCTAACGTGCTCTGTAAAGCTACTGCATATGCTCGGAGAGTCTCACCTGGCTTCTGACGCCGTTCATATAGTCGGAGGCATACTTCCGAGTGAGAGTGAGATTCATACACTTGAGAAAGTCCTTCAAAAATCTGTCCCACTGTAGCTTTATCAGCCGCCGGCCAGATGCGAAGTTCCTCCAAGGCGGGTCCCTGGAGTTGTCCAAGCAGCTGTATCTGTTGATGAGAGGGTAATGCATAAAACCCAAAGAGACTATAAAACTTTTCTTTAAAGTCTCTCAAGGTAAAGGGGTCACCTTTGTAGGTGGGCAACACAAGATTCCCCAAGAAGACAAGTGCAGCAACAGGGGCTCCCAACACGTAGGAAGAGACTGGAGGTGGACTTGCTGGGACCTGCTCCGCTTGTGATGAAGGCCTCGCTGGGATCACAGGTAGAGCACATCTTTGTGAGGTAGAACGTGTTGATGAAGGTGGCAACACCCTTCTGATTTGGGGTGGAGACCCCATTGGTGGGGTCACAGGAGCAACGCCCCCTTGCTGTTCAGATGGGGACTGTGGCGCTGCAGGTTCTGACATTTCTGTATTTGATCTGCTGGCCCTTTAAATAGATCTCAAATTCCCAGGTCTCCAGAAGATACGCAGTTGTTCTCTAATCTGGAACTTGAGAGCGTAGATTTCAAATTTGAGGGCGGTGACTTGAAACTCAACAGCTTTTAATGGAAATTTGAGTGCGTTGATCAGTAGCTGAAGTGATTCTATATAGGACTTCAATTCAGCAATCTGGTGTCTCAAAGTCCCGTACTGTTCCGGCTCTTTACAGCTTACAACCGTTTGTCGCACTCTGCGCCTTTTCCCGTGCTGAACTTCCTCTCTTTGTTGGTTTCCGGCACTAGACTCCAACAAAATGGCTGCCGCAGCACCGAGGGCTTCGGCGGGCGGGGTCTCTGGATCACGTGTGCAGGGAGGTCCCGCGCTAACTTCTGTACTTCCTTTCACAGCTTGCAGCTCTGCTGTGCTGTTCACCTCCCCCCTTACTTTACATGCGCACTGCCTCCACACAGCACCGTGTGCACAACCCCTTACTCCAGAGTATAAGTCACAGTACATGAATAAAGTTTGTTTTCTGGGGGGGAGAACACTTTCACTAGTGTTAACTGTAGTAGGCACACACCCGAATCCTGTTCGTGCAATGCCAAAAAGGCTTTGTGGTAGTCCTTGGGGGGTGTATGGTAGTGGGGGTGTTGTTTCGGTAGATGAGGGGTTAAGGTTAACCCTATAGTTTGTGACGCCAGGCTGAGGACTAGTATGTTAAGGTAATTCTCCGGCCTATTGCCGCCCTTCCCAGTAACGATAGTTGCATGCATAAAATGACTGAAGGTTCACAAGGTAGTTGAACTTGAACTTGGATAACTTTACTTAAATGCTTGCGGTACATCCAATGAACAGTAACAGTCTCAGGAATACAGTCTCTATACAGTTCAATGACTGACAGTTGTTGCGGACCTTGACTTCTGATATAGTCTGAGAATTTAGGGTAATTTGCGAAGATCCGTCCGGATTTAGGGGATAGATAAGTTCCGGTGATCTTGCAGAGTGCTTGGGGATTGATACACTCACGATTCTGAATAGATCAGCCGTTGCCGCAAGGCTCGGGCCTAACTCACTGCGGAAGACAGCTGTGCAGATCCTGCTCGTTTGACAGCCCAGGAACAAGAGAGAGAGTAATGGCCGCCGCTCCCTTATATGGGCAGGGCCGCTCAACTGTCACTCACCGTCACATGGAGAGATGGGTGAAATACGTCACAGGGACCTCCAAAGGACCTCCTAAAAACCATAGAGTTTACCTGATCACGTGACCTGCAGGTCCTGCTACACTCCGTACAGGTAATTAACCATTTATATACATTTGTACAATCATATTTATATAAATCCTAAATAACTGCTAGATAAGTAATACCTAGATGAGAGGTGACAAGGGGTGGACTAGATACGAAGAACCCCGACGTCCTAGGGGTGCTATCTCCTATCTCCTATCTCGCTATCTCCTAATTTTATTTTCTGCCTCCTAGATTCAAAGCAAGATAGTCAAGCCCTGCTTTTAGCTGACTGTGGACCGAACCAATGCACAGTCACTGCCTACAATAATGGATTGAACCTCACCTTATATCTAGAGCATATGAAATCATCTCCGATTTCAGCCAAATTTATTTGGGTTGTGTATCCCTAATATGTTATTATGTTAAATTTGAGACAAATCTATCAAGGGGTTTTCAAGTTACAGTATCACAGAACATATCGACAGAGTAAATGTAGACCTTACTTTGTTCGCTCAACAAACTGAGCCCTGTTGACCAATCTAAAAAGTAAATAGGGTTCACGTGTCAGCAAAAGTGATGCCTGGAGATCTGGAACTGGGCCATATTGTTGCCAAGGTAATACTCACCATAAAGGCAGAGACCTTACAGCTGCTATGGTCCCTTCAGACAGATGGGGCCCAGCACTGACTGCCAAAACCTGCCACCATAATACTCTCCAACGTGATTTCCATGGGGGAGATTTATCAAAACCTGTGCAGAGGAAAAGTTGCCCAGTTGCCCATAGAAACCAATCAGATCTCTTCTTTCATTTTTACAAAGCCTCTGCAAAATGAAATAAGAAATCTGATTGGTTGCTATGGGCAACTGGGCAACTTTTCCTTTGCACCGGTTTTGATAAATCTCCCCCCATGACCCTAAAACCTCCCAACACCTTCTTGGTGTTGCAGTTATAAAGTTGAGGGCTAGTCAAAGAACATTGGTTACATTCCATCTTTATGGGACCCCCTCTCTATGTACACCTCTTCAGTGGCCTCTGTATAGCTGAGAGGGGTCAAGTATCCAGTTTAAAGGGGTATTCCAGCTGTATACATCTTGGGGGACATGTATCATTATTTGTGTATGGTAACCAAAGATATTCTGGCTATTGCTGATCTTCACTATTTATGTATTTTATTTATTCTATATGTTTAATAACATTTTGTTACTTTATTTACTCTTTTGTTTGGCGCAATTTTTGATAGGAGACAACATTATTTGTGTATGGTAGAAGCAGTTTACCCCTTTTGCCGAATTCTAAATTATGCGCAGAAGCGCAACATTTATCAATCAAGCGCAATGAGCTTCATAAATTGCGGGCACATAGAGTAATCTCCGCCATCCACTCTTTGAAAAATGGAATCATTGATTTAGAGCATCTTGCTACGTTCAGTCCAAAATGGCTTATATTTGCGTAAAAAATATGGTCGTTGCCCAAGATTTCTGTGGGTAAATGAAATGTATGCAGTTAATAAATTAGTGCGTACTAAATATGTCACTCCAAGGTACCCCGAAACCTACACATCTGGAGGAAATGCTCCACCAGAATGTACGCAAAAAAAAAAGACGCAAAAAAACAGCTTGGACAAAATTTTGCGCAAAAATTTTAACACAAAACAGGGGTAAAATCTTTGCTACATGTCCCCCCTTATCCCCTATCCAAAGAATAGGGGATAAGATGTCTGATCGCTGGGGACCCTCGCGAATTCGGTGCAGCCCCTGGCATTCTGCCTCCCAGCGTTGCCTCCGAGACGGGACGTGACGTCACGGCCACGCATTCTAGTAATGTCACGCCACGCCCCCTCCATTCATGTCTATGGGAGGGGGCGTGATGCCCGTGCCGTCACGCCCCTCCCATAGACATGAGTGGAGGGGGCGTGGCATGATGTCAATAAGGGGCTTGACTGTGACGTCACGTCCCCGTCTCGGAGGCAGCATGCCGGTTGCTGCACCAAATTCACAGGGGCCCCCTGCGATCATACATCTTATTCCCTACCTTTGGATAGGGGATAAGATGTATAAAGCCGGAATACCCCTTTAACCCCTTAAGGACCAGGGGTTTTTCCGTTTTTGCATTTTCGTTTTTTCCTCCTTACCTTTAAAAAAATCATAACTCTTTCAATCTTTCACCTAAAAATGACATCTTTTTTTATTCTGTAGGTCCATACGGTTAAAATCATAACTACATGCAGGAAAATTTATACGTTTAAAATTGTCATCTTCTGACCCCTATAACTTTTTATTTTTCCGCGTATGGGGCGGTATGAGGGCTCATTTTTTGCGCCATAATCTGAAGTTTTTATTAGTACCATTTTTGCATTGATCGGACTTATTGATCTTTTTATTCATTTTTTCATGATATAAAAAGTGACCAAAAATGCACTATTGTGGACTTTGAAATTTTTTTGCGCGCACATCATTGACCGTGCGGTTTAATTAATGATATATTTTTATAATTCAGACATTTCCGCATGCGGCGATACCACATATGTTTATTTTTATTTTTATTTACACTGTTTTTTTTTTTTTTATGGGAAAAGGGGGGTGATTCAAACTTTTAATAGGGGAGGGGTTAAATGATCTTTATTCAATTTATTTTTCCACATTTTTTTTGCAGTGTTATAGCTCCCATAGGGACCTACAACACTGCACACACTGATCTTTTGATCTTTTACATTGATCACTGGTTTCTCATAAGAAACCATTGATCGATGATTCTGCCGCTTGACTGCTCATGCCTGGATCTCAGGCACTGAGCAGACATTCGGTGATCGGACACCAGGAGGCAGGTAGGGACCCTCCTGCTGTCCTGTAAGCTGTTCGGGATGCCGTGATTTCACTGTGGCGATCCCGAACAGCTCCCTGAGCTAACCGGCATGGTTTCACTTTCATTTTAGACACGGCATTCAACTTTGAACGCCGCCTCTAAAGGGTTAATAGCTCGCGGCAGCGCGATCAATGTCGTGCGCTATTAGCCATGGGTCCCGGCCGTTGTTAGAGGCCGGGCCCGACCCGCTATGACGCGGAGCAGACTCAGGGCGTACAGGTACGCCCTGGGTCATTAACAGGTTAAAAGGGTACTCCCGTGGAAATTTTTTTTTTTTTAAATCAACTGTTGCCAGAAAGTTAAACAGATTTGTAAATTACTTCTATTAAAAAAATCTTAATCCTTCCAGTACTTATTAGCTGCTGAATACTACAGAGGAAATAGTTTTCTTTTTGGAACACAGTGCTCTCTGCTGACATCATGACCACAGTGCTCTCTGCTGACATCTCTGTCCATTTTGAGAACTGTCCAGAGTAGGTGCAAACCTACGCTGCTTTAGACAGTTCTAAAATGGACAGAGATGTCAGCAGAGAGCACTGTGCTCGTGATGTCAGCAGAGAGCTCTGTGTTCCAAAAAGAAAACCATTTCCTCTGTAGTATACAGACCCTAAAAAGTACTGGAAAGATTAAGATTTTTTAATAGAAGTAATTTACAAATCTGTTTAACTTTCTGTCACCAGTTGATTTAAAAAAAAAAAAAAAAAGTTTTCTACAGGAGTACCCCTTTAAGGAATCTCGAGGCCTATTCAGCTGCTGATGCATCTTCTTACTTCCTAAGGATCTACATTGTTTTATGTTACTGACGGAGTCCCAGATTGTTTATTCACCTTTCCTGGCAGGACGCATCCAAGTGAATACAGATCCTCGAGCAGCCGCTATGTCAGCAGATCAGTTTGCTGAACCTCCCGTATACCGCTACATACTGCTACATTAGTCGTGATCCGTCATCGGCTCCTCAATGTCGATCAGAGACAGTAATGTGACAGATGAAACACATCTGCTTTCTGCCACACGAGCAGCCATGAGCGGCTACAGAGTTACGGGCGGTAGAAAGTGAATACAGCAGTTCTCTTTGATGTGGCTTCAGAGCATGAAGAAGCCATCTGCTGTCAGCTTGTTGGGGAAGAAATTATTGTTCATCTTCTATCATCTGAGTGATATGGTGAAGGCCGAACCCCTCGGATATATGTCGTCTTAAATCTAACAAAGAGGCGACAAACCAACCAACCGTGGTATCATAAATATTAAGTACACGCATTCATTGTATATGTCTGCTAGGGTTGCCACCCTGCCGGTATTTTTATATTAAAAATACCGGCCATGCAATGGCGGGAATGTATTCAACCAATCCTCCGATGTTGCACCATAACCGATACCAGTGTTTCCCAACTAGGGGTGCCTCCAGCTGTTGCAAAACTACAACTCCCAGCATGCCCGGACAGCCGTTGGCTGTCCGGGCATGCTGGGAGTTGTAGTTTTGCAACAGCTGGAGGCACCCCTGGTTGTGAAACACTGACCTATTCTATATACTACTATATAGTCCAACATGCTGGGAGTTGCAGTTTTGCAACAGCTGGAGGCACCCCTGGTTGGGAAACACTGACCTATACTATATACTACTATATAGTCCAACATGCTGGGAGTTGTAGTTTTGCAACAGCTGGAGGCAGCCCTGGTTGGGAAACACTGACCTATACTATATACTACTATATAGTCCAACATGCTGGGAGTTGTAGTTTTGCAACAGCTGGAGGCCCCCTGTTTGGGAAACACTGACCTATACTATATACTACTATATAGTCCAACATGCTGGGAGTTGCAGTTTTGCAACAGCTGGAGGCCCCCTGTTTGGGAAACACTGACTTATACTATATACTACTATATAGTCCAACATGCTGGGAGTTGTAGCTTTGATCAGGGGCAGCTGCTGAGCCACAGGCTGTATCAGGGCATGCTGGGAGTTGTAGTGAGAAAAAAGTCACATTGAAACAAAAATGGTACTGTTAAAAAGTACAGATCGGGGTGCAAAAAAATGGGCCCTCATACAGTCCCGTATAAGGAAAAATAAAAAAGTTATAGGGGGTCAAAAAATGTCCCCCGCATATGTGTATCCTGTGATATCACGCATATGTAATTAATTATCCAAATTAGCATGGCCAGAATGTGTGCCAGAATTGAAAAAAACCCTACTAATTCTCCATTTTATTGAGAAAACCCGAAAAAGGGGCATGGCTGCAGGGAAAATGGGCATTGCCACCAACAAAATGGCGTGTCACGACAGTTTCACAAAAACCCAACATATTTACTAAGGTTTCCACAGAAAATGTGGTGGATTTGAGCTGAGGATCAGAGCATGTGTAAAAAATGGAAAATGTAGGGAAACCTTAGTAAATACCGTGGAAAATAATTGTAGGGAATTAAAACCCACAAAGAAAACTACACAACACTCTTAGGGGGAGATTAATCAAAACCTGTGCAGAGGAAAAGTGGCCTAGTTGCCCATAGCAACCAATCAGATCCCCTCTTGTATTTTTGATAAGGCTTCTGCAAAACAAAAGAAGCGATCTGATTGGTTGCTATGGGCAACTAGGCCACTTTTCCTCTGGACAGGTTTTGATAAATCTCCCCCTTAGTAAATCAGGGCCGCTGTGTATACAGTTGTGCTCAAGTTGGCAGAATGGTTAATATATGAACCATTTTGGATTATATAGTAGTATAGAGTATAATGCAAAGGATTAGGGGATAAGGTGTCTGATCACGGGGGGCCCTGCTGCTGAGACCCCCCACGATCTCCCTGTAGCACCCGCATTCTATGCGGGTACTGAATCTCCAGTTTCGGAAACCTCCAGGTTTCCGGGACTGGGGATGTGACACCACGCCCCCTCCATTTATGCCTATGGGAGGGGGCGTGACGGAGTCACGCCCCCTTCCATAGACAAGAATGGAGGGGGCGTGAGATGACGTCACGTGCCCAGTCCCGGAAACCCGGAAGTTTCCAAAACTAGGGACGCAGTCCCCGCATAGAATGCGGGCTGCTGCAGGGAAATCGCGGGGGGTCTCCACAGCGCCCCCCCCCCGCGATCAGACATCTTATCCCCTATCCTTTGGATAGGGGATAAAATGTTTTTGCCCGGAATACCCCTTTAATTTTGTGTGTTGCCCCTTTTAGCACCAATGACAGCGTGCAGTCTTCTGAATAGTTGTCTATGAGGCCCCCGTTTTCCAGTGGAGTACCCCTTTAAAATGAATCCAATTCCTTATGGTGAATACTTGAGGTTTTTTTTTTTTTGTCTCTATTCAGTGTTCAAAGGAAGAAGAGCTGGAAGCAACGGGACGGCGGCTTGGACGGTACTTGTGTTAATCTCTAGCTGGGGGTTATCCAGAATACTCATCCAATCCACTCTGAATGTTAAATACACTAAATTTGTTCCAGATTTCATGCTGATCTCCATCAGCCATCAAAGCCATTCACTCGACAAGCCTTAAAGGGGTACTCCGCCCCTGGCATCTTATCCCCTATCCAAAGGATAGGGGATAAGATGTTAGATCACCGCGCTCATGCTGCTGGGGACCCCGGGGATCGCCACTGCGGCACCCCGCCATCATTACTGCACAGAGCGAGTTCGCTCTGTGCGTAATGACGGGCAATACAGGGGCCGGAGCAGCGTGACGTCAATGCTCCGCCCCTCATGACATCACGGCCCGTCTCCTTAATGCAAGTCTATGGCAGGGGGCGTGACGTCCACCTCCCATAGACTTGTATTGACGAGGGTGGGCCGTGATGTCATGAGGGGCGGAGCCGTGATGTAACGATGCTCCGGCCCCTGTATTGCCCGTCATTACGTGCAGAGCGATCTCGCTCTGCGCAGTAATGATAGCGGGGTGCTGCAGCAGCGATCCCCGGGGTCCCCAGCAGCGGGACCACGGCAATCTGACAACTTATCCCCTATCCTTTGGATAGGGGATAAGATGTCTAGGGGCGGAGTACCCCTTTAACCCCTTAAGGACCAAGGGCTTACAGGTACGTCTTTGCTCCCTGGTACTTAAGGACCAAGGGCGTACCTGTACGCCCGTGTGAATTTCGGTCCCCGCCGCGCGCCAGGCGGGGACCGGGCCGGGGTGACTGCTGATATCTATCAGCAGGCACCCCGCGCAAATGCCCAGGGGGGTCATTAGACCCCCCCATGTCGGCGATCGGCGCAAATCGCAAGTGAATTCACACTTGCGATTTGCACCGATTCCGGGTCATTACGGGTCTATGGTGACCCGGAACAGAAGGGGGATCGTGGATGTCCTAGACACCCACGATCCCCCTGTAGCGTTAGGAGTGAGGTGGCCACCCCTCCTATCTCTGCTATTGGTGGTCTAGACGCGACCATCAATAGCAGATCGGGGGCGGAGGGGTTTACTTTCGGTTTCCCCATTCTGCCCACCCACAATAGGCGGGGCAGAACGGGGAAACCGACAGGGACCGGCGCCGAAGATCCACTTACCCATCAGCGACGGCAGCAGGCGACGATCAGCGGTGGCAGCGGGCGACGATCGGCGGAAGACGAGGACGGCGACGCAGCTTCCTGGATCCGACGGAAGCCGGTGAGTTACTTAGCAACATCTGGAGGGCTACAGTCTGAGACCACTATAGTGGTCTCTAAACTGTAACCCTCCAGATTTTGCAAAACTACAACTCCCAGCATGCCCAGAGAGCTGTTTAGGCTTGCTGGGAGTTGCAGTTTTGCAACAGCTGGAGGTCTACAGTTTGAGACCACTGCAAAGTGATCTCTATACTGTGCACCTCCAGATCTTGCAAAACTACAACTCCCAGCATGCCCACACAGCAGTTTGCTGTCTGGTCATGCTGGGAGTTGTAGTTTTGCAACATCTGAAGGTCCACAGTTTGGAGACCACTGTGCAGTGGTCTCTAAACTATAGCTCTCCAGATGTTGCAAAACAGCTGTCTCTGCATGCTGGGAGTTGTAGTTGCGATCCCTCCAGCTGTTGCATAACTACATCTCCCAGCATGCCTTTCGGCGATCAGTACATGCTGGGAATTGAAGTTTTGCAACAGCTGGAGGCACACTGGTTGGAAAATACTGAGTTAGGTAACAGAACCTAACTGAAGGTTTTCCAACCAGTGTGCCTCCAGCTGTTGCAAAACTACAACTCCCAGCATGCACGGTCTGTCAGTACATGCTTGGAGTTGTAGTTTTGAAACAGCTGGAGGTTTGCCCCCCCCCCCCCCATGTGAACGCACAGGGTACATTCACACTGGCGGGTTTACAGTAAGTTTTCTGCTTCAAGTATGAGCTGCGGCAAATTTTTGTCGCACCGCAAACTCCTAGCGGTAAATTCACTGTAAACCTCCGCTAGTGTGAACGTACCCTAAAAACACTACACTACACTACACTTACGCATAATAAAGGGTAAAACACTACGTTTGCACCCCCTTACACTGTTCCCCCAATAAAAAAAAAAATGTATTGTACGGCAGTGTTTCCAAAACAGAGCCTCCAGCTGTTGCAAAACAACAACTCACAGCATTTCCGGACAGCCACTGACTGTCCAGGCATGCTGAGAGTTTAGCAACAGCTGGAGGCACCCTGTTTGGGAATCACTGGCGTAGAATACCCCTATGTCCACCCCTGTGCAATCCCTAATTGAGTCCTCAAATGCGCATGGCGCTCTCTCACTTCAGAGCCCTGTCGTATTTCAAGGAAACAGTCTCATATGTGTCACATATGGGGTATCTCCGTACTCGGGAGAAATTGCACTACTAATTTTGGGGGCTTTTTTTTCCTTTTACCCCTTATGAAAAAGAAAAGTTGGGGTCTACACCAGCCTGTTTATTTTTTTTACACTAACATGCTGGTGTTGTCCTTTACTTTTTATTTTCACGGGAGGTAAAAGGAAAAAAAGACCCCCAAAATTTGTAACGCAATTTCTCCTGAGTACGGAAATACCCCATATGTGGGTGTAAAATGCTCTGCGGACGCACAACAAGGCTCAGGAGTGAGAGCGCACCATGTACAATTGAGGCCTAAATTGGTGATTTGCACAGGGGTGGCTGATTTTACAGCGGTTCTGACATAAACCCAAAAAAATAAATACCAACATATGACCCCATTTTGGAAACGACACCCCTGACGGAATGTAACAAGGGATATAGTGAGCCTTAACACCCCACGGTGTTTGACAAATTTTCATTAAAGTTGGATGGGAAAATGAAGAAAAAATTTTTTTTCACTAAAATGCTGGTGTCACCCTAAATTTTTCATTTTCACAAGGTAAAATAAAAAAAAAAGCCCCACAAAATTTGTAACCCAATTTCTTCTGAGTAAGAACATACCCCATATGTGGATGTAAAGTGCTCTATGGGTGCACTACAATGCTCAGAAGAGAAGGAGCGCCATTGGGATTTTGAAGAGAAAATTTGTCCGGAATTGAAGGCCACTTGTGTTTACAAAGCCCCCATGGTACCAGAACAATGGACCCCCCCCCATATGTGACCCCATTTTGGAAACTACACCCCTCATGTAATGTAATAAGGGGTACAGTGAGCACCACAGGTGTCTGACAGATTTTTGTAACAGTGATCCGTGAAAATGAAAACTTAAATTTTCCATTTGCACAGCCCACTGTTCCAAAGATCTGTCAAACGCCAGTGGGGTGTAAATGCTCACTGCACCACTTATTAAATTCTGTGAGGGGTGTAGTTTCCAAAATAGGGTCACATGTGGGGGGGGTCCACTGTTCTGGCACCACGGGGGGCATTGTAAAGGCACATGGCCCCTGACTACCATTCCAAACGAATTCTCTTTCCAAAAGCTCAATGGTGCTCCTCCTCTTCTGAGCATTATAGTTCGCCCGTAGTGCACTTCAGGTCAACTTATGGGGTACCTCCATACTCAGAAGAGATGGGGTTACACATTTTGGGGGGTATTTTCTGCTATTAACCCTTGCAAAAATGTGAAATTTGGGGGGAAACACACATTTTAGTGGAAAATTTTTTTTTTTACATATGCAAAAGTCGTGAAACACCAGTGGGGTATTAAGGCTCACTTTTTTTCTTGTTACGTTCCCCAAGGGGTCTAGTTTCCAAAATGGTATGCCATGTGTTTTTTTTTTTTTGCTGTTCTGGCACCATAGAGGCTTCCTAAATGCAACATGCCCCCCAAAAAACATTTCTGAAAAACATACTCTCCAAAATCCCCTTGTCGCTCCTTCCCTTCTGAGCCCTCTACTGCGCCCGCCGAACAATTTACATAGACATATGAGGTATGTCCTTACTCGAGAGAAATTGGGCTACAAATATAAGTATACATTTTCTCCTTTTACCCCTTGTAAAAATTCAAAAATTGGCTTTACAAAAACATGCAAGTGTAAAAAATGAAGATTGTGAATTTTCTCCTTCACTTTGCTGCTATTCCTGTGAAACACCTAAAGGGTTAAAACACTTACTGATTGTCATTTTGAATACTTTCGGGGGTGTAGTTTTTATAATGGGTCATTTGTGGGGTATTTCTAATATGAAGACCCTTCAAATCCACTTCAAACCTGAACTGGTCCCTGAAAAAAGCGAGGTTCAAAAATTTGTGAAAAATTGGAAAATTGCTGCTGAACTTTGAAGCCCTCTGATGTCTTCCAAAAGTAAAAACTTGTCAATTTTATGATGCAAACATAAAGTAGATTCACTGCGATTCCGGTGATGCGGGTCACGGGTGACCCACTGACCCGGAGATACAAGGTGATCTATCTGTATCTATGAGGAGGTGGCGATTTTGTCACCCCCCCCCCCCCCCCCCAGGATCGCTGCTATTGCTAAACGATCGTCTAGCCAAAAGCAGCCGGCAGGGGAGGGGTTAACAGCATCCTCCTGCAGCTCCCGCAGCTGGCTGAGTTCAGTCAGCAGTCAGAGCTGCAGGAGGAAGCCAGGGACCCCCCCCCCCCCCCTCGGCCGAGATCGGAGCCCCCTAAGGAGATCAGAAGTCCCCATAGAACAGGGAAAGAATCCAGCCCAGGGAAAGGTAGGGAAAGTAAAGCGAAAGTTAAAAAAAAAAGTAAAAAAAATGTTTCCTTCCCCCCCGACCCCCTAATAGGTCCCCAAGGGTCCTCTGCAGTTTTTTCAGTGTGACCCGGGCCCTATTAGGGGTTCAGTCACACCAAACAAACACTACATACTCCCCTGCCCCCCCCACACACACACACCTTTAAGGGGAGACTCATCTTCCGCCAGTATGTTCCCTCAAAGCAGGCGCGGTATGGCGTTAAGCTCTATAAACTTTGTGAGAGTACCTCCGGGTACACTTACAAGTATAGAGTGTATGAGGGACGAGATTCCTGTATTGAACCCCCAGATTGTTCCCCCACTCTGGGTGTTAGCGGGAAAATCTTTGGGAGCTTGTGCACCCATTGCTGGATAAGGGTTACCACGTGTACGTGGACAACTTTTATACCAGCATCCCTCTGTTCACATCCCTTGCCGCCAGATCGACGTCCGCTTGTGGACCGTGCGGAAAAACCAGAGAGGCCTCCCTCTAAATTTTCTGCAGACACCTATGCCCAAAGGTGAGTCCTGTGCCCTTACCAATGAAAACCTGTTGCTGGTCAAGTATAAGGATAAGAGGGATGTCCTTATGCTGACCACTATTCATGGTAACGGCAGCTCACCTGTCCCTGTGCGAGGTACCACAACACCGGTCCTCAAGCCCGATTGTATTCTGGACTACAGTCGGTATATGGGGGGAGTTGATCTTTCTGATCAAGTCCTCAAGCCATACATGGCCATGCGCAAAAACTCGTGTATGGTACAAAAAAGTTGCGGTCTACTTGGTACAGGTTGCCATGTACAACTCTTTTGTACTGTCCCAGCACGCTGGCAACACAGGGACATTCCTCTAGTTCCAAGAAGATGTCCTAAAGGTCCTGATCTTTGCTAACCGGCAAAGAGCAGGCCGGACTTCCCAAGGAACTGAAGTTATAGGTGCCAGGATCGTCCCAGGCCAACACTTTCCAGGTGAGGTCCCCCACACTGGAAAGAAGGGACGAGCCCAGAAAAGATGCAGAGTGTGTCACAAGAGGGGGATACGGATGGACACCACCACTCAATGTGACACTTGCCCCGATCATCCGGGCCTCTGCATTAAAAACTGCTTCAGGGAGTTTCACACTTCCATGCAGTACTAAATTTTCCCTTTTCATTTAAATTTTCCATAATTTGACCCCAATGTACCAAGTCCAGAGTACATTGCAAATTTCAACCCCATAAAATGACTAAATTATCCAAAAAAACTCTTTTATAAAAAAAAAACCTGATTAGACCTTTGGGGGTATTTTTTCCAAAAATGGGTCATAGGTCACTGAGTCACTATCATCGGGGACTTTTTATGTTGCCTCAAATGCGCAGCGCTCTCTCCACCTGAGCGGGTGCGCATTTGAAGCAACAGGTTAGGGACGACCACACACATCACATTCCCAGAATGATGATTCAGAGCATAGGGTTTGGGGTGGGCATATTTTTTTGTTTTGGCTATGCTCTGGGTCATCATTCTGGGAACATGATCTGTTTTATAATTTTATGTCCCACTGTACCCCATTTTAGTTATTTAGTGTACCCCAGTTATTTACCCCATGTAATGCCCCTTGAGGGGGGGTCCCGCTGTTCTGGCTCCATAGGCAGCAATACAAAAGCTCAAGGACCCTGACTGCCCTCCTGCTCCTCCAAAACCTGGTGTGTACCCTCAGAGCTGCTTACATCATGATATGAGGTATGTCCTTACTCCAAATAAATGTATCTAAAAATTTACGATGACATTTTCTCCTTTTACCACTTGTGAAAATGAAAATTTGGGGTAGCCCCAGCATTTTAGTGTAAAAAAAAAAAAATGTTCCTTTTCACATCCCACTTAATGAACATTTATCAAACACCTGTGGGGTGTTAAGACTCACTCTACCCCTTGATATGTTCCTTGAGGGATGTAGTTTCCAAAATAGTATGCCATGTGTTTTTTTTTTTGCTGTTCTGGCACCATAGGGGCTTCCTAAATGCGACATGCCCCCCCCATTTCAGCAAAATTTGCAAATGTGACTCCTTCTCTTCTAAACATTGTAGTGCGCCCGCAGTTCACTTGACATCCACACATGGGGTATTTCCATACTCAGAAGAGATGGGGTTACAAATTTTGGGGGGCATTTTCACCTATTACCCCTTGTAAAAAAGTAAAATTTGGGGGAAAACCAGCATTTTAGCGAAAAAAAAATTCATTTACACATCCAACTTTAACAAAAAGTCGTCAAACACCTGTGGGGCGTTAAAGCTCACTGTACCCCTTGTTACGTTCCTTAAGGGGTGTAGTTTCCAAATTAGCATGCCATGTGGCGGGGGGGGGGGGGGGGGTTTGCTGTCCTGGCACCATAGGGGCTTCCTAAATGTGACATGCCCCCAAAAACAATTTCAGAAAAATTTGCTTTCCAAAATCCAAATGTGACTCCTTCTCTTCTGGGCCCTGTAGTGCGCCTGCAGTGCACTTGATATCCACACATGGGGTATTTCCATACTCAGAAGAGATGGGGTTACAAATTTTGGGGGGCATTTTCTCCTATTACCCCTTGTAAAAAAGTAAAATTTGGGGGAAAACCAGCATTTTAGTGAAAAAAAATAATTTCATTTACACATCCAACTTTAACGAAAAGTCGTCAAACAACTGTGGGGTGTTAAGGCTAACTGGACCCCTTTTTACGTTTCTTAAGGGGTGTAGTTTCCAAAATAGTATGCCATGTGGGGAGGTTTTTGCTGTCCTGGCACCATAGGGGCTTCCTAAATGTGACATGCCCCCAAAAAACCATTTCAGAAAAACTCACTCTCCAAGATCCCATTGTTGCTCCTTCCCTTCTGAGGCCTCTAGTGCACCCGTCGAACACATATGAGGTATTTCCTTACTCGGGAGAAATTGGGTTACAAATTTTGAGACAACTTGTTTCCTTTTACCCCTTGTAAAAATTCAAAAACTGAGTCTACAAAAACATGTGAATGTAAAAAATGAAGATTTAGAATTTTCTCCTTCACTTTGCTGCTTTTCCTGTGGAACACCTAAAGGGTTAACACACTTACTGAATGTCATTTTGAATACTTTGAGGGGTGAAGTTTTTATAAAGGGGTAATTTGTGGGAAATTTCTAATATGAAGGCCCCTCAAATCCACTTCAAACCTGAACTGGTCCCTGAAAAATTCTGATTTAGAAAATTTTGTGAAAAATTGGAAAATTGCTGCTGAACTTTGAAGCCCTCTGATGTCTTCCAAAAGTAAAAACATGTCAACTTTATGATGCAAACATAAAGTAGACATATTGTGTTTGTGAATTAAAATATAATTTATTTGGGATATCTATTTTCCTTACAAGCAGAGAGCTTCAAAGTTAGAAAAATGTAACATTTTCAATTTTTTCATCAAATTTTGGAAATGATGCAAGTATAGACAAAATTTTACAACTAACATAAAGTAGAATATGTCATTAAAAAACTATCTTGGAATCAGAATGAAAGGTAAAAGCATCCCAGAGTTATTAATGCTTAAAGTGAAAGTGGCCAGATATGCAAAAAACGCTCTGGTCTTACAGTGAAAAATGGCCTGGTCCTTAAGGGGTTAAAACACAGGACATGAAAAACAAGAGCCCTTCAGTTCAATGAGAAAGGAGGAACTACCCCCAAACATATTACCAGTATACTGTTACTGACCAAATCCTGTATACTGACGAATATTACCAATAATATCAGTACACAAGGTAGAATAATACCGCCACACCATGACCACTACCATTATCCCCACATAGTGACTGTATAAAAAACAGTGAACATACAGTAGAACAATATCCCCTATACAAAGACCATATAGTCTGAGAGCAATATGGAGGGTAGGTAGCTCGACCCCAAGAAAAAGGTAATATATATTAGAGTGCCAGATGAGTACTAGTGTGAAAAGTTGCGTACCCTATGCAACCTGTGGAGCAACATATACAAATAAAGAGGGGACACTTTCCTCAAATCTGGTCTTTCATAAGCTCACTTATGGGAGCATACAACAATATTGAAATAATAATGTTAGCGGTCGGATATACAAAAATATAATACAATGTGGAAAGGAAAAAGTATTATTTATTAATATAAAAAATATATATATGGCATTATCTGCAGGGACCTTGCAGAAATGCTAGTATTATAAATGAGGATAAAATCCAATAAAACATAAAGGATAAAACTTACCGTATGTACTCGACTATAAGCCGAGTTTTTCAGCTCGATTTTTCGTGCTGAAAACGCCCCCTTCAGCTTATACTCGAGTGAACTCTCCGCCTGTCAATCCCTTCATCAGTGGTCTTCAACCTGCGGACCTCCAGATGTTGCAAAACTGCAACTCCCAGCAACACCCGGCATGCTGGGTGTTGTAGTTTTGAAACCTCTGGAGGTCCACAGGTTGAAGACCACTGCGGCCTTTGTCATCATCCAGCCCCACCCCCCTTTTGTTTTGTACTCACCTCCCCTCGGCGGGAAGTTAGGGTGAGCTGGTCCGGGCCATCTATGCTGCAGGGACCGTCCAGTGGGGAGGATTAGTCGTTCCGGGCTGTCCATTTTCACCGGGGGGGAGTCTTCTCCGTGCTTCGGGCCCGGCCCTGGACTAGTGACGTTGCCTTGACGAAGACACACAGGGACGTTCATGCGCAACGTCCCTGTGCGTCGTCATCAAGGCAACGTCACTAGCCCGGGCCCGAAGCGTGGAGAAGAGGCCCCCCCGGTGAAAATGGACAGCCCGGAACGACTAATCCTCCTCACCGGACGGTCCATGCAGCATAGATGGCCCGGACCAGCTCACCCAAACTTCCCGCCGAGGGAAGATGAGTACAAAACAAAGGGGGGGGGGGGGGATGATGACGAAGGCCACAGTGGTCTTCAACCTGCGGACCTCCAGAGGTTTCAAAATTACAACACCCAGCATGCCCGAGTTGTAGTTTTGCAACATCTGGAGGTCCGCAGGTTGAAGACCACTGATGAAGGGATTGACAGGCGGTGATGATGACGGGGGTCTGGATGATGACGGGGGTCTGGATGATGACGGGGGTCTGGATGATTACATGGGGGGGATGATGTAATTCCCACCCTAGGCTTATAGTCGAGTCAATAACTTTTCCTGGGTTTTTGGGGTAAAATTAGGGGCCTCGGCTTATATTCAGGTCGGCTTATACTAGAGTATATACGGTATGTAAAAGTCTATATCATGCAATCTATAGTATTGTACAACCTCTAAAGAACACCTTCTAGTGATATGACAAGACTTCGGTTACCGACCCTTTCCATATGTGGACAGACCCGGATATATCAGAGAACGAATAAAACATCCACCATTGTAGGAATAGAAGACGGCGTCTCAGTATTTAATGAAGAATATAAGAATATTAATACCCCCCCCCCTTCCTAGGGTCTTGTGCTATCATTTCGGAAGGGTGTGAATGTTATCGTGCTGAGTTGTATCACCAGGAATACAGGTGACATATACATTGGGCATGATTCAATAATAGCAGATGTTCTCGTATAGGCGAAGGCAGAGTGATGATTACAGCCATGGGAATAGATGTCTTCTCTGTCTGGCGAGGTGTTTGAGTGGGGGCAGGTGATAACATGGGGGGCAGCTTCATGTGTTACCGCATGTCTCCCGGCACCGTACACCAGATGTTACTTCTGTGTCCTAATCCCCAGACTCTTTGCTCATTTACACAACTTGTAACTTGGAAACTGAGTGTAAGATGAAAGCTCGCAGCACATATCATCGTCTTGTATTCACACAAATATGAGACTATGGTTGTCTTGCACTGGAGCGGAGGATATTCCTGCTTTACTTATGTATAATGCATATACCTAGGTGTCTTTTTGTCTTTATGCATTGACTACTCTCACAATATATAGTCATTGAAGCGTCTGCTGTATAGTTATAATCCCTGATATGTATATAGACCCTACACCTGCTGTCCCCATCCCGACTGCTTTGTGCAATCTTCAGTCAGCCCTTTGTCAGTCTTCTACGCCTTCATGTTCATTATATAGATCCTTAGATCCATATGATGAATACAGATTCAAAGGATACATAGAAAAGAGTCCCGGCTGATTTTACAAAGTGGGTGGGATGGGTAGAAATCGGAGAGGGGGCTGTATCTCACAATGGTAGTGAGCTATATGAGAGGCTTTCTTCTCCGATGAAGTTCTGTTGGTACGAGTGAGCGACTGGACAGTAATTGCGACTGCCTGTTACTAGGATCAGGTGGTTTGACCTGAAAGCCTTTACGTAATTCTTCCCAAATCAATATAGGATCAACTTTGTATTGTGTCCTAATCCCCATAAGCACAGAAGGCATGAGGGTTTAACCACGTAATGCCTGAAAGGGCCTGAAGAAGGGTTTTCTAGTCACAAAATATTGGCCCTCATTTCCTAAGAGTGGAGTGTAGGTTTGTGTTCAACTTTTGTTATTCGCCCTTTTTTTCTCTTGGTATTTACTAATCTGTCGCACTTTTCCCAATCTTTTTAGTCCCAGAGAGAAAAAATCTATCGTAGGGTTCATCTGTCGCACATTAAAAATCTGTCACAGGGTTAATACTGTCAAACATTAAAATCTGGCGCATGCATAAATCTGTCGCAATGAAAAATCTGTCACAGTGCGACAGATTTTTAAAATGACAACCTGGAAAAGAAGAAATAATAATTTGTGAAAATATATATGTATAGAAATATATAACTATAAATATATATATATATATATATATATATATATATATATATATATATATATATTTATGGTCGGTGCTCAATCGTATATCGAGCCTACCTAACTAACCTCTAACTAAACTCCTATTCCCAAATACATCCTGTAACCTATCTAGGCAGTCTGAGTTATGTCATATACTGCCGTGTAGGAGTACACCTGAAAAATAGAGGGCAAAACTCATAATGAGAACAAAGCGCTATTAATATGCGTAATGA
Source organism: Hyla sarda (assembly GCF_029499605.1). Taxonomy (NCBI): domain Eukaryota; kingdom Metazoa; phylum Chordata; class Amphibia; order Anura; family Hylidae; genus Hyla; species Hyla sarda. Next base: position 35,078,958 of record NC_079191.1, on the reverse strand, counting down.
CCACGTGACCAAAGACTGAAATGCAACGCGTAATACTGACTATGGAATAGGGGTATAGTGCACGTAGCACTGAACTCCCAGCACCCCGATTTCTTAACCACGTATGCTGGCCACCATGATGTGACGTCGGTGCAGCAGCCCCAATGCTTAGAGAATGACTGGATATAATGGAAGGATCACTACAAAAGGATTTGACAAGAATACGTGCGCGTTTGACAAACAACGTAGTAGTGAGTACCGCCCCCTAAAGAATAGCAGCGGCTGATCCCAATGGATCCTAAACATGCGGAAGCAAAAGATAGCCAACTCGAGCTGAGCATCACTCATGGGACTTGGGAAATGCTGTATGATGATAACCTGACCGGACAATGACATTCTCCTGCTACACAATTTCCATGCATAAAACCTGCATCCTCACGAAATTAATGTAACTACGGCCATGCACCTATATGTAATTCTACTGAACCTTAGGAAACCTCGACAACTCAAGAACAGCGTGGCTACTAATGTTAAGCTGTCCTGATGTCCTAATGGGGAATCACCTAAAGCGCCAACTAATCAACTAACTAAGCCAGCTGCCAGTGCTGATGGCTAGAGTGTTTGCGAACCTCCCTCTTTGCGCACACTACAGAGCAGATTCGATGGCATGGGACGCAAACAATGACGCCCTGTCAGAGCAAGACAACGTGATATCATGCTGGATACCTGACAGATACACTTTGATAGTATTATGCTAGATGTACAGAAGAGTGGCAAAACCCGATGAATGCAAATAGGAATAAAATGGCGTGTGAGACATCCCCTGGGTCTCTAATGTAAAATATCATGTAAGTATTCCAGGCTGCATGTTGGAATCTCACTATGAGCTGCAGACGTGGAAGACTCGGTGAACAACCCTATGCCTGTATGCACACCTTAAAGTGCCAAAAAAATGTGTATACAAATGACTACCTAATCGCCAACCTAAACCTGTGGGAGGTTATCACTATAAACAACAGGTGGATGTGTCCGGCAATGAAACCACTTATGCAGCAAACGTGACAATGAAATTCAACCAACATGTGTTTACAATCATCGTCACTCTAAGTTGAGACGAACAAACCCAACCACCCAGAACGTGACGCCAACCTGAAGTCGTGTCAGGTTGTAACTGAACCGACCTGTAGACGTGACAGGCCGAAATAAATGAAAGGTTCGACCAGATCTGTAACTAATAGTATGACCGTCAACCTGAACCAAAACAGGTTGTAACCATGACAGACCTATTAACAATGAATATATAAACTATCCCTGTGGCCTAACCCAACTGCTGAATAAACAAAATGTATACAAAGACGTTATCGCCAACCTGAAGTCGTGTCAGTTTGCATCCGGACTGACCTGTAGACGTGACTGGTCTAGCCAAATTAAAAGCTATGACCAACATGTATGACTACTAGTATTGACGTAAACCTAAGTCGAGACAGGTTGTAACCATGATTGGCCTATAGACGTGTCAATACACAATGGAAAAGTAAAGCTAAATCCCTGTGCATAGCCCAACAGCTGAATAACACAACGTATATGATGACATTGCCGCCAACCTGAAGTCGTGTCAGGTTGTATCCAGGCTGACCTGTAAACGTGACTGGTCTAGCCGAACTTAAAGCTGAAACAAGTCATAACCATGCTAGACCTGGCAACTTGGCACTTAATAGACCGAACCCCAGCTATTCACGTATGCACAACTCAATGTCTACAAAAATGGTGACCCACCGGATTATCCGTCCACAGATTCGCCCAATGCCATAAAACCTGCGCAATGTCAAAGACATGGGTGTATGGTCTAAAGACCATAACATAGCACAGCAAGACATCATGACACGTGTGTGCGTAATAATCCTAAGAATGTGTACTGAAAATGAACAATCTAAATGTACGTCTAGCACAACTCCTTGACCCATATGCAGACCATGACAGTATGAACGAGGGCCCGGCATGACCATCAAGGCCATATGTACCTCACTAGCACCACGACCGCATGCACAAACAACCCACGACCGTATACACAGACAAACTATATAGGCATATGTACAAAACATTAAGCGCGTGCATCGAACAAACTGAATGTATGGCTAGAATAAACTGTACGAGCGAGCATATGCACTGAACAAACTATATGAGCGGATGCACAGGGCAACTTTTCCACACATAAGCCCAGCACAATTATATAATTGCATAAAGCACTGATGTATGATACAACACATGAATTTATACCTATGATGTCTGTCCTACTGTACAATACCTAAAAAGCACTGATCTGAAGCAAATTTTTCCTCTTTTTTTTATATTATTATTATTTATTTATTTTTATTGCCGATATGGCAGGAATAATGGGTATACACCGCCTATGTGTCTTGATATTGTTGTTCTGAATGCGTGTCAGTAACAACAATTATGCAATGTACCCCCCTGCAGACATGGCAGGCATAATGGGTATACACCGCCTATGTGTCGTGATATTGTTCTGAAAACATATCAATAACAGCTACTACCCCATGTATCTCCCTGTAGGCGTGGCAGGTATAAAAGGTAAAAACCACCTATGGGTTGTGAGGCTGTAACTCTGAATATGTGTCAGAAAACTACTGAGTACCACCCCCTGCTGACATGGTAGGTATGATGCCCCGACCGCAACAGCTGTTTAAATACTAAAGTGAGGAACGCATGAGCCTCAATGCTATGCAACTATATGCACTGCGGACGCTACAATGAATTTACAAAAGTGCACTGTAAACACTATAACGTGTGAGAACTAAATAAACTGACATTAGCATAAAACCCTGAGCATATAGACCAAATGAACCATGTTTGCGTATATACAAAGGAACTATATGAAAGGAACGCCCACTGAAAATACTACTATGGCAATAAACACTTACCACAGTATCAAAGTAACAAGCCGATGTAACATATAACACAAGCGTAAGAACGGTATACTGTAATTGATACCAGCATGAATAAATTACAAGCATAAGTACAACATGAATCTATGAGCGTGTGTATGAAGAGTGTTATGTACAATATACTTCCAACGGGCGTATGTACGACATGAAACCTACAAGCGTGTGTGCAGTATAAATACTACCAGCGAGTGTACAGCATAAACCCTCTGAGTGTATGTACAGTATAAACCTGCGAGCGTGTGTACCGCATAAACCTTACGAGTGAGTATAGTGTATGACTCATATAAGCGTGTATACTGTATAAACCCTACGAGCGTGTGTGAAGTATGCATACTACCAGCAAGTGTACCGTATAAACCCTGAGCGTATGTACAATTATAAATCCTACGAGCATGTGTACAGTATAAATACTACCAGCGAGTGTACAGTATAAACCCTCTGAGCATATGTACAATATAAATCCTACGAGCGTGTATACTGTAAACCTCTGAACGTGTGTGCCGTATAAATCTTGTGAGCGAGAGAACAGTACAAATCCCACAAGCGTGAGTACAGTATAAACCCTGCGAGCGTGTGTACAGTATATATCCAGCGAGCGTGAGTACAATATACACGTACCTTTGAGTGACCCTTCAACAACCATGTACCATGGACCAACCTCGCTGACGAAGTGTTTGTCACGGAGGATCAGTTAAAAGCCTTATTGGGGACTGCAGCACCTAAAGAAAATAATTTATCTACATTTCACTTAGACACCATTTTTATATATATATATATATATATATATATATATATATATATATAAGCTCGATTATCTGATACCTAGAAGAAAACCCTCCCCTTTTAATTCTTATTTCTATTTATACCTGTAAAGAAAACACATATGTCACAAAACTTCCATAACGTAGCCATGCATGCGCTGCATGTATATAACAAAGCCCCTGCAATGAGTATGAGCAGAGCGGAGCAGCCAGAAAGCGTGCCGACATATAATTAACCTCTTACAGTAATGTGCAGAGTAGAGCAACCAGAAAGCGCGCTGGCATATAATAAACCCTTGCTTGTAATGTGCAGAGTGGAGCAGCCAGAAAACGCGCTGGCATATGATTACCCCTTAGTGTAAAGTGCAGGGCGGAACAGCCAGAGAGCGTGTCGGCATATAATTAACCCCTTAGTGTAACGTGCAGAGCGGAACGGCCAGAGAGCGTGCCAGCATATGATTAACCCCTACTGTAATATGCAGAGCGGAGCAGTCAGAGAGCGTGCTGGCATATAATTAGCCCCTACTGTAATATGCAGAGTGGAGCAGTCAGAGAGCGTGCTGGCATATAAATAACTGCTACTGTAATATGCAGAGCGGAGCAGTCAGAGAGCGTGCTGGCATATAATTAACCCCTACTGTAATATGCAGAGTGGAGCAGTCAGAGAGCGTGCTGGCATATAATTAACCCCTACTGTAATATGCAGAGTGGAGCAGTCAGGGAGGGTGCTGGCATATAAATAACCCCTACTGTAAAAAGCAGAGTGGAGCAGTCAGAGCGTGCTGGCATATGATTTACCCCTACTGAATATGCAGAGTGGAGCAGTCAGAGCGTGCTGGCATAATTAACTCCTACTGTAATATGCGGAGCAGTCTGAGAACGTGCTGGCATATAATTAACCCCTTACAGTAATGCGCAGAGTGGAGCAGTCAGAGTGTGCTGGCATATAATTAACCCCTACTGTAATGTACAGTGCGGAGCAGTCAGACAGCGTGCTGGCATATAATTAACCCCTTACTGTAATGTACAGAGTGGAGCAGTCAGAGAGCGTGCTGGCATCTAATTAACCCCTAACAGTAATGTGCAAAGCAGAGCAGTCAGAGCGTGTTGGCATATAATTGACCCCTTACTGTGATATACAGAGGGGAGCAGTGAGAGAGTGTGCTGGCATATAATTAACCCCTACTGTAATGTGCAGAGCAAAACAGCCAGAGAATTTACTGTGCTTTCTGAAACTTTCTACATGCCTTAAAGTGTAGGGTTTTCTTCCCAGAAAATTCACATGATTTTCAGAAAAGACAAGTGAATTTGGATGATGTAGGGAACACGCCCCTTTTCCTGAAAACAATGCCCATTTTGTATGGATTTTTTTTTCTCTCAGAGTGATTCAGATTCTGTCAGGTTTTTTCTGTCGAACGTTCCGTGCAACAGAATTTAGGCACAAAACTAGTCGTAATCCTGTTAATAAATAAAGGCCATTGTCTCCTAATTCCAATGCACCTCAGCCATGCACCCTTCTGCTTTTCATTGACACATAACTGCTCACTATCCATAGGCTATAAACGGACAATTGAATTCAGAAACAAAGAACAGACAGAGGCCGCACTCACCATCCAGGTCTTTATTGCAGTCCGGTCATATTAGCGGTGGTAGCAGGCAGGGGAGCTGGGTGGAGGACGGGGACCCGGAACAAGCCGTTTTGTGCGTCTAGGCGCACTTCCTCTATTTCGGCTAGAGGAAATGCGCCTAGACTCAGGAAACAGCTTGTTCCGGGTCCCTGTCCTCCACCCAGCTCCCCTGCCTGCTACCACCGCTAGTATGACCGGACTGCAATAAAGACCAGGATGGTGAGTGCGGCTTCTGTCTGTTCTTTGTTTCTGCATTGTGCTTCCTGTTTGGCTATGCACCTCCGCTACAGGCTAAACGTGAGTCCTGTCCTGTGTGTCACTACATGTACCATCAGCTGCTTAGTTTTGTATGTGCTGGCGCTCTATCCCTCTCCTGCTTACTGCTTTCCAATTGAATTCAATGAGCAGATTTTTTCAATGTTAAAGTTACCAGATATACACAACTAACAGCAAACCGATCCAGTGCTCTGAGCCACAGACAGGATGACGTCATCCCTGACCCCGTGACCCGCACTCCCGCCATTATTTGAATTTTATATTGTGTATATATAGATGTTGACACTGTACAATATGTAACGGACCTGAAGAAGAAGGTTAACCCTTGAAACATGTTGTCCTTATAGGATCTGCCAATTACCACTGAATTTTTTCCTCAGTTACGAGATAACCCTGCCAGGTTATCCTCCAATGAGTTTATCTCCTTGCACCAATAACATTGGCACAGCGGGATCAACGGCCGGCTGCATCCCGACCCAGAATTATCTCAAATACGCTTCTCAGTATTGTGCCTGCCTGCACAACACAAACAGGTGAGCAAAATTCCTTTTGCACCAACAATATCCAGCCTAATAAACCCATCTCTGCCTTTTTCCCCCTTCTCTCTATAGCATATTGATAGTCTATATCTGATTAATGGGGTACAACATCCAGCACCCCATCAGCCCCCCTCCAATCAGCTTATCGCCCAAGCCACGGCTACCAACATACACAGAAAAGAAGAGCTGGAAAGAGACATCTCTAAAACAGTGATTTTATTTTTTATTACTTATAAGGCTGTTTTTAATACAATTAAGTTTTTTTTCTACTTTTTCAGGGTAAAATGTGCAAAGTATAAAAAAAAAGAAAACAATATTTATTTTTTAATTAATCAACTTGTCACTATAATACTATAAAGTATAAAAAATCAGCTTCCTTGTTTGTTTGGTCATTTAAATATTTAGTATGCAAAATCTTATGTAAAAACTTTTTATGTGGAGTTTAGTGTTTTTTTAATTTGTATTTTGTTACGTATATAATTTTATTTTTTAATTTACAGTTCCACAGTTTAAAGGGTTGTTCACTTTAGAAAACCTGTTTTGATACACTATTGGGGAATTCGAAGTTTGACAAATTTGGAGTCTGTATGGAATTTATCTCCTAAAGTTGAGGACAATTGACTTCTGTCTCATCTGCTATCAATGCTGCTGGGTTAGAGACTGAATTACCGTAGATGGACCTACAAGTGTAGTTGCCTCCAACCTTATTGGCAGCATGCTACATCTTTCCCAAGGTGTGCTACATTATCGGTATAGCATGCCTTGAAAACTACAGACAGGACCCAATAGTGTCAACGACAGAAGTCCCTGCTCCTGTAGGTATTTTCTATGGTGCCGTACACTATTGACACCCCACTCTATACAGAAGTCCTTGCTCATGTACATAATTTCTATGGTGCCGTACACTATTGGCATCCTACACTATACAGGAGTCCCTGCTCCTGTAGGTATTTTCTATGGTGCCGTGCACTATTGACACCCCACTCTATACAGAAGTCCCTGCTCATGTACATCATTTCTATGGTGCCACACACTATTGGCACCCTACACTATACAGGAGTCCCTGCTCCTGTAGGTATTTTCTATGGTGCTGTGCACTATTGACACCCCACTCTATACAGAAGTCCCTGCTCATGTACATAATTTCTATGGTGCCGTACACTATTGGCACCCCACTCTATACAGGAGTCCCTGCTCCTGTAGGTACTTTCTATGGTGCCGTACACTATTGGCACGCCACTCTATACAGAAGTCCCTGCTCATGTACATAATTTCTATGGTGCCACACACTATTGGCACCCTACACTATACAGGAATCTCTGCTCCTGTAGGTATTTTCTTTGGTGGCAGACACTTTTGACAGCCCACTCTATACAGAAGTCCCTGCTCATGTGCATACCTTCTATGGTGCCGTACACTATTGGCACCCTACACTATACAGGAGTCTCTGCTCCTGTAGGTACTTTCTGTGGTGCCATACACTATTGGTACCGCACTCTATACAGAAGTCCCTGCTCATGTACATACTTTCTCTGGTGCCGTACACTATTGGCACTCTACACTATACAGGAGTCCCTGTTCCTGTAGGTATTTTTTATGGTGGCAGACACTTTTGGCACCCCACTCTATACAAAAGTCCCAGCTCATGTACATACTTTCTATGGTGCCGTACACTATTGGCACCCCACTATATACAGGAGTCCCTGCTCACGTACATACTTTCTATGGTTTCATACACTATTGGTACCCTACACTATACAGGAGTCCCTGCTCCTGTAGGCATTTTCTAGGTATACACTTTTGGCACCCCACTCTATACAGAAGTCCCTGCTCACATACATACTTTCTATGGTGCCGTACACTATTGGCACCCTACACTATACAGGAGTCCCTGCTCCTGTAGGTATTTTCTTTGGTGGCAGACACTTTTGACAGCCCACTCTATACAGAAGTCCCTGCTCATGTGCATACCTTCTATGGTGCCGTACACTATTGGCACCCTACATTATACAGGAGTCTCTGCTCCTGTAGGTACTTTCTATGGGGCCATACACTATTGACACCCCCCACCAACAGAACTTTCTGTAACTGTAGGTCTTGAGCAGTGAGATATATATTGTATGCCTCACCACTCACTTCTTGTTCAGTAACTCTTACGGAGTTAAGTGGGCAACTATGTCCTGGATAAAGGGGCAATGCATATTGCTACTTACCTGACCTGGCCCAGAGTACTGAGTAAGAGGCAATTTATACAGTGTCACTGTGCAATGTCACTGACAGAAGTCCCTGTTCCTGTATATGCTTTCTGTAGGACTCCACACACATAGCATAGGGCACCACGAACAATGAAATGTAAGTGAGCTGCGATGTGTACACATGGTCACATTCTGTGTATATGTCCATACAAAGTGTGCAGATCCCGCCTGCTGTTACTCTGGGATCCTTGATGCCATATGTTTTAGCTGGAAAATATTTTGCAGATTTTGACTGAAGTACATTTGTCGCATTGACACCTCGTAAAAGCAGTGATACCTATAACATTTATTGACACATTCTGAATAACTATAAAATACAGAAAAAAGATCTCTGCTACTGTAAACGGCTTTTTGGAAATACATTTTCCAGAAAAAGAACTTGCATAAAGTTTTATTCTTTTTTCCCCAGTGTTCTGGGTTGTTGGGGTGGTTTAGTCCCCTTGTTCGTGGACAGTGTGCTGAGTGTCTATCTTCATTGACTGCCATGAATGTCTATTCTTCTATGCACAACACCCTTCTAACATGCTTTAAGTCTTTCTGACACACCATTACAAATGCTGATGGGGGAATCGCTCATTCAGGAAAAGAAATGTGCAAATATATCACAATGCCGAATAGGAAATGATGCATTTCATCATATTAATTCAAGTGGATTATGTATAGATATGGTCCTGATTTGCAGATGAATATTTCAGCTCTACATGACAAATTCAATAAATCAATCTCCTCTAAATATCAAAAGACTCAGACACTGCAAAAGCAAATAGGAAGGATGATTTAATTCACTCCCCCTTGAGGGTTTAATGCAACAATCCCATTTAATACACCTTTTAATAAATTATCCTTTATTATTTTCAATTTTCTCTGTGTTCTTTAATACACATAAATAAGCTCCATAGTGAATATATCTTATGAGGAATTGACTATGGATACACTGCACAGTCATAGTAGCTTTAAAGGGTTACTCCGGCCCTAAGACATTTTATCCCCTATACAAAGGATAGGGGATCAGATGTCTGAAAGCGGGGGTCCCGCCGCTGGGGACCTCTGCTATCTTGCATTCAGCACCCACCTCGGGGAGTATCGTGACATCACGACCCCGCCCCGTGTGACGTCACAACCCGCCCCCGCTATGCAAGTCTATGGGAGGGGGCGGAGTCATGACGTCACGATACTTCGGCCCCCGTGATCGTCACACGGCAGATTCGGAGCTGTCAGAGCGGTCCCCAGTCCCGAGTGGTGGGACTCCCATGGTCAGACATCTTATGCCCTATCCTTTGTATAGGGGATAAGATGTCTTAGGGACGGAGTACCCCTTTAAAAAGAGGTCCTAATACTGGTGTATTCTTATATAGCAGAGGAACCATTGGGACTACTCAGACCTAAGGGCCGGGGGCAACTGTTGTTAGGGTGGGAAGGACACCAAAGCCATGGACCTTCCCAGGGGCAACCAAAGTCCGGCTTCTATAAAACTGCCCTGTAGCAGTTACATGGTCCGTCTATATGGGCAGTACCCCATTGAAACTTTCTGCTACGGTTGGAAGATCCGTGGCTTTTGGGTCCTTCTCAAACTAACAATACCAGTCTGTAGTTGCCCCAGGAACAGAGCTTTATTTTAGATGTTCCAGTCCCAACAAAACCCAACTCTTTTTCGGTACAGTGGCAGTGGATACCAGGGTGATATTAAGGGGGTTTGTATTAAACTGTGAAGAGCAGATGTATGTTACCATACTGCAGTCAGCCCTGAAGATATGGCACTGGCCCCAAGATTTCAGGTCTCACCTCTCATGCTGGCTACATATCAGGTGCTATTAGGGCCCATTCACACTACGGAATTGCCACGCTTGCAGCAGACTGCCGTTAATCGAAATGTGAGTCTCCTGCCCAGATCACATTGAGAAAGTTCAATAGCAGATACCACACTGAATTTGACTTTGTTCTAGATATTGTGCATTTTATATATTTGTATCAATTACTTACGTTGGACTCATTACTCGTCATAGACTATACTTTGCTTTGTGACTTTGTCAAGTACATATGTGATATATCGTATGTGTCATTTTGTTTTGTTTGCTTTATGTTTATTTGTATTAACTTGTACTTTAAAACTCTTACTATAAACAATTGAACCAAAATTTGATTCTGACAAAAGAATTAAAGGGGTACTCTGCCCCAGACATCTTATCCCCTATCCAAAGGATAGGGGATAATATATGTGATTGCAATCTCTCCAGCGCCACCCCACCATCATCACTGCAGAACAAACTGGCTCTGTGCGTGATGACGGGGCGATGCAGGGGACGGAGCATTGTGACATCACAGCTCCGCCCCCCGTGATGTCATGCCCCGCCCCCCACTCAATACAAGTATATGGGAGGGGGCATGGTGATCATCACGCCCCCTCCCATAGATTTGCATTAAGGGGTGGGGCATGAGGTCACATCACGATGCTCCGTCCCCTGCATCGCCCCTGCATCTGTTAAAAGGGAAAGTAGTCTTTGTACTATATTTCAACATGGCGTCCACTTTTACTGTACGAAACAGTGCTGTATGCTTTGCTATTCTGTCTGGGTGTTTTGATGGGATGTGTGATGGAGGCTTCAAAGACAACATCTGATACACAGCCCGCATCCCTTTATTATTTTAGACACATATCAGTTTTTGCAGACGTAAAAATTGTCTAAAATACATTTACAATTAATGACTTTACCACGTAGAATGAAGCCTATTTATTTTTTACATCTGCAGCTATAACAAGATGATTGTCTACTGTCCATATTCTCTTCCAGATCTGAGCGCTGTTCATCAAAAGCCAATCCTGGAGGAAGATAGACCCAGACGATGACTGTGTCAGGACATCTTCCACAATGGTGAATAAATAGTCAACTTACTTGCATTCCGGTCTCGCCGAACCAACACCGGTTTTCAAAAGAGTGAACACCATGCTCCAGGCTTGCATTTTACGGTTGTTCATAAATTTTCATCTAATTCCACTTGAGGCGCCTGGTTCTTTTCTTCACTTCAAAGACCAAGGCAACTTGCTTTCAAGGAAGTCGGGAGGGGTTGAAAATATAATCTATAAATATTCTCTATGGCAAAGTGAACTCTGAATAACCCGACCTGCCAAGCTCTTGGGCACACAAGTATTCTGACATAATGAAATATCACGCATGGAAACCCTTGACAAATCCTATAGAACCTCATCACTTCCCTCTGTTTACTTATAGAAGCGTATGTGCAGAATAATAGATAAATGCAGCGCACAGTACATAAATAATTCAGATTTAACCTGAGCTATGCCCTCCGTGTATACCTTCTACATCACAGGATCAAAATCATTATTTCACAAAAGCCGGGAACCCGCCGTAGTACTAAAATGTCTGTCTTCGCTGGAGTCATGGGTGACCTTATTAGGTAAGCTCCAGAATCCAGCAGCTGACATAAATGATGCAGCAGATCCGGGTTTAGTGATGTCGCGCGATGTCTGAAAGCGGTGGAGAAACTTTCAAGGTCACTCAGAGTTTTCCTATCATTAAAACATGAGTCCATCAGAGATATTCAGGAAAACCGACTATTTCATCATCACGGTTCATTTTGTTTCGAGATGTTTCATGTTTTTCTTGGTAAGTTTATTGCCAGACAAAAGAAGATGAATAATGCATCTGAAGAGGAAATGTATATTAGTAACAATAGCGGTAGGGGTTACGAAGCTTGCGGCTACACCTTGCCCTGGTTCCCCATTGGACCCAGAGGCCCTTCCCAAATTAAACTTTTATTAAAGGGAACATAGCAGTAGATTTTACCATATACAACACTTGGCAATGCTTTATATATGGTAAAATCTTAATCCACACCATCCTTTGGGGATGTTTTTGCCCGCAGGAATGGTGAGGATATTAAGTTCCCCCCGGCCGTCCTGTAAGTAGTCCCCTGGGTGGGCTATACTTACCACACCCCGTTGCTCTGGCCAAGGTTCCGCCCCCTCGGTTTGATTGACGGCTTGCCTCACCGCTTTGCTCTGTCTGCATAGGCACTGGTGAGGCAAGTCGTCAATCAAACCACGGTCACCATGGCCGGAGCGACAGGATAAGGACCCAGTAAGTATAGCTCCTGCCCAGGGGACTACTTACTGGGTGGACAGGGTGGGCTTCATAACTTCATATCCTCGCCATCCCTAGGCCCAGGAACGTCCACTGGGGATGATAAGGATAAAGATTTTACCATATAGAACGCGTTGCCAAGCGTTATATATGGTAAAAACCTACTGCTTGATTCATCTTAAGAGGAAGCGCAAATGTGTCATTATGGAGCAGTGCACAGTAACCTTACAACTGTATTCATTGGATGATATTCATATTTCCCTTTTATCATTTATATAGATCCCACAATGTGAAATAATTGCAGACAATGGTGCGAGGTGGTTGGGTGGAGAGGAAATGGAAAAAGCACACAATGAGCAGAGCAAAAGTCTTTACACACATCAGTACTCCCAGACCTGTACAACACAACATTTCGGGGGGCAGAGGACATTTCAGGGGACATTTAAGATTAAGGGGGTCCTGCCCCATAAAAGGTTGTCCTGTCCCGGTCTTCCGGTCTGGGAGTACTGATGTGTGTAAAGACTTTAGCTATGCTCACCATGTGCTTGATCCTTTAAAATATCCTATCTTGTAAAGAAGAAAACTTTTAGAATTAAAGAAATTAATGAAGCTTTCAATCCAAGGAATTGTAAGTTAAACCCTGATGGGTGTTTTATATTGTCTAAGTTAGTTGTGGCTGTTGGCCTCCGTTGCATGCTCTATCGTTGATATCTAAAGATTGTAATGAATCGGCACTCACCACTCTCGGCATGATCCTTGCGGTCGTTACATCATACGAACGTACCGGGGTACGTCTGCTGATGCTCCCCTGCAAGTTCGTCTGATGTAACGACCGCAAGGATCACGCCAAGAGTGGTGAGTGCCGGTTCATTACATTTTCTTCATTGTATATGTCGCTAAGGATTCTCTCCTAGTTGAACTCGGCAAACCCCAGGCCGGCGACAGAATAACTTACGCATTTGCTGGCTCCACCTGGATTTTTGCTATCTGGCGGTTTTTGGACTCTCCTTCCTACTCTTATGGTATATGACAATATCTAAAGACAACCAGAAAATGTATTGAATAACTGTTCTCATTTATTTAGCTTTCACAGAGACCAATTTGTTTACAAAATCCATCCCAGTGCGTACTTGGCAAAGAGAACTCAGCATTGAATTCTCAAAATGAGAAATGAATACATGTTTTTAAAATTACCCATCACTCTCTTCAACGTGCCTTTCAAATTGCATCGTCTCGTAAAATATTATTAGGATTAGAGATGAGCGAACTTTTCAAAAATTCGATTCGGCTGATTTGCCGAATTTTCCGAAAAAGTTTGTTTTGTTTTGAATTTTTCGCGGCAAATCTATATTAAAAAAGGCTATTTCTAGCCTACATACAGCCTCTATAGGGGTATAGAACACTTTGTTGTCACGATGCCGGCTGGCAGGTAGTGGATCCTCTGTGCCAGAGAGGGATTGGCGTCGACCGTGCTAGTGGATCGGTTCTAAGTCACTACTGGTTTTCACCAGAGCCCGCCGCAAAGCGGGATGGTCTTGCTGCGGCGGTAGTGACCAGGTCGTATCCACTAGCAACGGCTCAACCTCTCTGGCTGCTGAAGATAGGCGCGGTACAAGGGAGTAGACAGAAGCAAGGTCGAACGTAGCAGAAGGTCGGGGCAGGCAGCAAGGATCGTAGTCAGGGGCAACGGCAGGAGGTCTGGAACACAGGCTAGGAACACACAAGGAACGCTTTCACTGGCACAATGGCAACAAGATCCGGCAGGGAAGTGCAGGGGTGAAGACACTAATTGGAATCACTGCGCCAATCAGCGGCGCAGTGGCCCTTTAAATCGCAAAGACCCGGCGCGCGCGCGCCCTAGGGAGCGGGGCCGCGCGCGCCGGGACAGGACCGAGGGAGAGCGAGTCAGGTACGGGAGCCGGGGTGCGCATCGCGAGCGGGCGCTACCCGCATCGCGAATCGCATCCCGGCTGGAAGCAGAATCGCAGCGCCCCGGGTCAGTGGATCTGACCGGAGCGCTGCAGCGGAGAGAGTGTAGCGAGCGCTCCGGGGAGGAGCGGGGACCCGGAGCGCTCGGCGTAACAGTACCCCCCCCCTTGGGTCTCCCCCTCTTTTTAGGGCCTGAGAACCTGTGGAGCAGACTTTTATCTAGGATGTTGTCCTCAGGTTCCCAGGATCTCTCTTCAGGACCACAACCCTCCCAGTCCACTAAAAAAAAAGTTTTCCCTCTGACCTTTTTAGAGGCTAAGATCTCTTTGACAGAGAAGATGTCCGAGGAGCCGGAAACAGGAGTGGGAGGAACAGATTTGGGAGAAAAACGGTTGAGGATGAGTGGTTTAAGAAGAGAGACGTGAAAGGCATTAGGGATACGAAGAGAAGGAGGAAGAAGAAGTTTGTAAGAGACAGGATTAATTTGACACAAAATTTTGAAAGGACCAAGATAGCGTGGTCCCAACTTGTAGCTAGGGACACGGAAGCGGACATATTTAGCGGAGAGCCATACCTTGTCTCCAGGGGAAAAAACGGGAGGAGCTCTTCTTTTCTTATCCGCGAACCTCTTCATGCGTGATGAAGCCTGTAAGAGAGAATTTTGGGTCTCTCTCCATATAATGGAAAGGTCACGAGAAATATCATCCACAGCGGGCAGACCAGAGGGCAAGGGGGTAGGGAGGGGAGGAAGAGGGTGACGGCCGTACACCACGAAAAATGGGGATTTGGAGGAAGATTCAGAGACTCTGAAGTTATACGAGAATTCGGCCCATGGAAGGAGATCTGCCCAGTCATCCTGGCGGGAGGAAACAAAATGTCGCAAATAATCACCCAAGACTTGGTTAATTCTTTCTACTTGTCCATTGGACTGGGGATGATATGCAGAAGAAAAATTTAATTTAATCTTGAGTTGTTTACAGAGAGCCCTCCAGAATTTAGACACGAATTGGACGCCTCTATCCGAGACGATCTGCGTAGGCAACCCGTGAAGACGAAAAATGTGTACAAAAAATTGTTTAGCCAACTGAGGCGCTGAAGGAAGACCAGGAAGAGGGATGAAATGTGCCATTTTGGAGAATCGATCAACGACCACCCAAATAACAGTGTTGCCACGGGAAGGGGGTAAATCAGTAATAAAATCCATACCAATCAGAGACCAAGGCTGTTCAGGGACAGGCAGGGGATGAAGAAAACCAGCGGGCTTCTGGCGAGGAGTCTTATCCCGGGCACAGATAGTGCAGGCTCGCACAAAGTCCACAACATCCGTCTCCAGAGTCGGCCACCAATAGAAGCGGGAGATGAGTTGCACAGATTTCTTGATGCCCACATGACCAGCGAGATGGGAGGAGTGACCCCATTTGAGGATTCCGAGGCGTTGGCGTGGAGAAACAAAGGTCTTTCCTGGAGGAGTTTGCCTGATGGTGGTTGGAGAAGTGGAGATCAGGCAGTCAGGTGGAATGATGTGTTGCGGAGAGAGTTCAACTTCTGAGGCATCCGAGGAACGAGAGAGAGCATCGGCCCTAATGTTCTTATCGGCAGGACGAAAGTGAATCTCAAAATTAAATCGGGCAAAGAACAGAGACCACCGGGCCTGGCGAGGATTCAGCCGTTGGGCAGACTGGAGGTAGGAGAGGTTCTTGTGGTCGGTGTAAATAACAACTGGAAATCTTGATCCCTCCAGCAGATGCCTCCATTCCTCAAGTGCTAATTTAATGGCTAGAAGCTCTCGATCCCCGATGGAGTAGTTCCTCTCCGCCGGAGAGAAGGTCCTAGAAAAAAAACCACAAGTGACAGCATGCCCGGAAGAATTTTTCTGTAAAAGAACAGCTCCAGCTCCCACTGAGGAGGCATCAACCTCCAATAGGAAGGGTTTGGAAGGGTCAGGTCTGGAGAGCACGGGAGCCAAAGAAAAGGCAGACTTGAGTCGTTTAAAGGCGTCTTCCGCTTGAGGAGGCCAAGACTTGGGATCGGCATTTTTTTTGGTTAAAGCCACGATAGGAGCCACAACGGTAGAAAAATGTGGAATAAATTGCCTGTAATAATTGGCGAACCCCAAAAAGCGTTGGATAGCACGGAGTCCGGAGGGGCGTGGCCAATCTAAGACGGCAGAGAGTTTGTCTGGATCCATTTGTAGTCCCTGGCCAGAGACCAAATATCCTAGAAAAGGAAGAGATTGGCATTCAAACAGACATTTCTCAATTTTGGCATAGAGTTGATTGTCACGAAGTCTCTGAAGAACCATACGGACATGCTGGCGGTGTTCTTCTAGATTGGCAGAAAAAATTAGGATATCGTCCAGATATACAACAACACAGGAGTATAACAGATCACGAAAAATTTCATTGACAAAGTCTTGGAAGACAGCAGGGGCGTTGCACAGGCCAAAGGGCATGACCAGATACTCAAAGTGTCCATCTCTGGTGTTAAACGCCGTTTTCCACTCATCCCCCTCTCTGATGCGGATGAGGTTATAGGCGCCTCTCAAGTCCAATTTAGTAAAGATGTGGGCACCTTGGAGGCGATCAAAGAGTTCAGAGATGAGGGGTAGGGGGTAGCGGTTCTTAACCGTGATTTTATTAAGACCGCGGTAGTCAATGCAAGGACGTAGGGAGCCATCTTTTTTGGACACAAAGAAAAATCCGGCTCCGGCAGGAGAGGAGGATTTACGGATAAAGCCCTTTTTTAAATTTTCCTGGACATACTCAGACATGGCAAGAGTCTCTGGGGCAGAGAGAGGATAAATTCTGCCCCGGGGTGGAGTAGTACCCGGGAGGAGGTCGATAGGGCAATCATAAGGCCTGTGAGGAGGTAGAGTCTCAGCTTGTTTTTTGCAGAAAACATCCGCGAAGTCCATATAGGCCTTAGGGAGACCGTTTACTGAGGGAACCACAGAGTCACGGCAAGGGTTACTGGGAACCGGTCTTAGACAGTCCTTGGAACAAGAGGGCCCCCAACTCTTGATCTCCCCAGTGGACCAATCCAGGGTTGGGGAATGAAGTTGAAGCCAGGGAAGTCCAAGGAGAATTTCCGAGGTGCAATTGGGGAGGACCAAAAGTTCAATCCTCTCGTGATGAGATCCGATGCTCATTAGAAGGGGCTCCGTGCGGAAGCGTATGGTACAGTCCAATCTTTCATTGTTTACACAATTGATGTAAAGGGGTCTGGCGAGACTGGTCACTGGGATGTTGAACCTGTTGACGAGAGAGGCCAAAATAAAATTTCCTGCAGATCCAGAGTCCAAGAAGGCCACGGTAGAGAAGGAGAAGGCAGAGGCAGACATCCGCACAGGCACAGTAAGACGTGGAGAAGCAGAGTAGACATCAAGGACTGTCTCACCTTTGTGCGGAGTCAGCGGACGTCTTTCCAGGCGGGGAGGACGGATAGGACAATCCCTCAGGAAGTGTTCGGTACTAGCACAGTACAGGCAGAGGTTCTCCATGCGGCGTCGTGTCCTCTCTTGAGGTGTCAGGCGAGACCGGTCGACCTGCATAGCCTCCACGGCGGGAGGCACAGGAACAGATTGCAGGGGACCAGAGGAGAGAGGAGCCGAGGAGAAGAAACGCCTCGTGCGAACAGAGTCCATATCTTGGCGGAGCTCCTGACGCCTTTCGGAAAAACGCATGTCAATGCGAGTGGCTAGGTGAATAAGTTCATGTAGATTAGCAGGAATTTCTCGTGCGGCCAGAACATCTTTAATGTTGCTGGATAGGCCTTTTTTAAAGGTCGCGCAGAGGGCCTCATTATTCCAGGATAATTCTGAAGCAAGAGTACGGAATTGTACGGCATACTCGCCAACGGAAGAATTACCCTGGACCAGGTTCAACAGGGCAGTCTCAGCAGAAGAGGCTCGGGCAGGTTCCTCAAAGACACTTCGGATTTCCGAGAAGAAGGAGTGTACAGAGGCAGTGACGGGGTCATTGCGGTCCCAGAGCGGTGTGGCCCATGACAGGGCTTTTCCGGACAGAAGGCTGACTACGAAAGCCACCTTAGACCTTTCAGTGGGAAACAGGTCCGACATCATCTCCAGATGCAGGGAACATTGGGAAAGAAAGCCACGGCAAAACTTAGAGTCCCCATCAAATTTATCCGGCAAGGATAGGCGTAGCCCAGGAGCGGCCACTCGCTGCGGAGGAGGTGCAGGAGCTGGCGGAGGAGATGACTGCTGAAGCTGTGGTAGTAACTGTTGTAGCATAACGGTCAGTTGAGACAGCTGTTGGCCTTGTTGCGCTATCTGTTGTGACTGCTGGGCGACCACCGTGGTGAGGTCAGCGACAACTGGCAGAGGAACTTCAGCGGGATCCATGGCCGGATCTACTGTCACGATGCCGGCTGGCAGGTAGTGGATCCTCTGTGCCAGAGAGGGATTGGCGTGGACCGTGCTAGTGGATCGGTTCTAAGTCACTACTGGTTTTCACCAGAGCCCGCCGCAAAGCGGGATGGTCTTGCTGCGGCGGTAGTGACCAGGTCGTATCCACTAGCAACGGCTCAACCTCTCTGGCTGCTGAAGATAGGCGCGGTACAAGGGAGTAGACAGAAGCAAGGTCGGACGTAGCAGAAGGTCGGGGCAGGCAGCAAGGATCGTAGTCAGGGGCAACGGCAGGAGGTCTGGAACACAGGCTAGGAACACACAAGGAACGCTTTCACTGGCACAATGGCAACAAGATCCGGCAGGGAAGTGCAGGGGTGAAGACACTAATTGGAATCACTGCGCCAATCAGCGGCGCAGTGGCCCTTTAAATCGCAAAGACCCGGCGCGCGCGCGCCCTAGGGAGCGGGGCCGCGCGCGCCGGGACAGGACCGAGGGAGAGCGAGTCAGGTACGGGAGCCGGGGTGCGCATCGCGAGCGGGCGCTACCCGCATCGCGAATCGCATCCCGGCTGGAAGCAGAATCGCAGCGCCCCGGGTCAGTGGATCTGACCGGAGCGCTGCAGCGGAGAGAGTGTAGCGAGTGCTCCGGGGAGGAGCGGGGACCCGGAGCGCTCGGCGTAACATTTGTGTTCTAAAATGCATATGGAATGTGCTGGGTTAGTGAAATAATACTGTTATTCAGAATAACATGCAGATTACCGGCCTCGCTTTTAGAATCACTGCTGCACAGCAGCACAATTACAGAGCCTGGTGGTGGCATCAGTGTCAGGAGACCAGATAGTGACTGAATGACACAGCGTGGAGGTGTTGGCAGCATGAGGAGACCATATAGTGGCTGAATGACACAGCGTGGAGGTGTTGGCAGCATGAGGAGACCATATAGTGGCTGATTGGCACAGCATGGAGGTGTTGACAGCATGAGAACACCATATAGTGGCTGAATGGCACATCGTGGATGTGTTGGCAGCATGAGGAGACCATATAGTGGCTGAATGACACAGTGTGGAGGTGTTGGCAGCATGAGGAGACCATATAGTGGCTGAATGACACAGCGTGGAGGTGTTGGCAGCATGAGGAGACCATATAGTGGCTGAATGGCACATCGTGGATGTGTTGGCAGCATGAGGAGACCATATAGTGGCTGAATGACACAGTGTGGAGGTGTTGGCAGAATGAGGACACCATATAGTGGCTGAATGACACAGCGTGGAGGTGTTGGCAGCATGAGGACACCATATAGTGGCTGAATGACACAGCTTGGATGAAGCTGAAGCGTGAGGACACCATATAATGGCTGAATGACACAGCATGGACAGCTTGTCAGCATGAGGACACCATATAGTGGCTGAATGACACAGCGTGGAGGTGTTGGCAGCATGAGGAGACCATATAGTGGATGAATGGCACAGCCCAGAGTTGCCAGCAGCATGAGTAGGCACTAGGCCTTCACAATCCCTAAGTTTAAAAGATGAATTAAGAAATTTAAACCGAAGATTTTGGATAGCGGGTGCTACCTATGAGAAAATTTGAAATTCCCGGACCCAGGCCCAACAGCGGCATCAGTAACCCATATATTGCCTGAATGACACAGCCTGGAGTTGCTTGATGCACGAGTACACACCAGGGCTTCACAATCCCCCTCCAAAAACACCACAATTTTTAGAAATTTTTGAAAAAGATTTTGGATATTTGAAATTCCCAGGACCAACAGCGGCATCAGTAACCCATATATTGCCTGAATGACACAGCCTGGAGTTGCTTGATGCACGAGTACACACCAGGGCATCACAATCCTCCCCAAAAAACACCACAATTTTAGAAATTTTTGAAAAAGATTTTGGATAGCGGGTGCTACCTATGAGAAAATTTGAAATTACCAGACCCAGGCCCAACAGCGGCATCAGTAACCCATATATTGCCTGAATGACACAGCCTAGAGTTGCTTGATGCACAAGTACACACCAGGGCTTCACAATCCCCCCCAAAAAACACCACAATTTTAGAAATTTTTGTAAAAGAATTTGGATAGCAGGTGCTACCTATGAGAAAATTTGAAATTACCAGACCCAGGCCCCACCACAGCGGCATCAGTAACCCATATATTGGCTCAAGGACACAGCCTGGAGTTGGCTGATGCACCAGTGCACACAGGGCTTCACAATCCCCACAAAATCAACCAAATTGTATAATTTAAAAAAAAAAATGTATACCTTTGTGTAAAAAGCATATCCAACAGTTCAGAAGACTCTATAATGCAGGACGGTGGACCACCCAAAGACATTCTTCTCAAAAATAATAAACCACACAATGTTTGAAATAAAAAAAATAAAAAATTATGACATATGTGTGTAAGCGCATCTGTCTCCAAAAGATCAGGAGTTTTTTTCGCCAAAAATGATTAAGCAGAGTTAATCCCTCTCGGTATTTATTTTTTTTTTAATTTTCATTAAAAAAATCACACGCAACAAGCGTTCCGTTGTGCAACGGTTAGCATTCTGCAAAATTCAATTTTATTACTGATAAAATTATCAGTAAATTTAAAAATAACACTACCCAAGAGTGTTTAAATACCCCATACATTGCACCAGGAACAGTCAGGAGTAGACCTCAGCAGTACCCAAGAGGCTTTAATAACCCCTTACATTGCACAATCAATTGCGAGATCGAGCAATAACAGGTGTGTTATGGCCTCAGATGTCTGGGCCGCACTAGCGCTCCACTGAACGGATTAGCGTGTCTCTATCTTTCACCGACAGGTGCGGGTAACCCACTACCTCTCTGAAAGGTAAGCTGCCTTGAAGCAGGTGGTCTCCCCCGGGCACGTTTGTCTCCTGAATTTCCACTACTGCCACACACCATGCTGACTGCCAACCGTGCTACCGCCTTGATAACTCAAGGGCAACCTGCAACTCTCTTCTCCTGATGATGATTAGGCCCCTTCTGCACCCGGCTCCCGTTGGCGATAGGAATAATTTTTGCCAGGAAAAAAGAATCACAACTAAGTGCGGGTCATAAGCTAGAGTTCATTAAGTCCCTGCCCCTTGTACACACCGCATGTCTCTACTAACAATTGGATGGTTTAGTGAGGTCATCGGATCGGCCCCGGCGGGGTAGGAAAAGGCCCTAGCAGAGTGCCGAGAATTTAACGATCATTGTTGAAATTTGCATTAAGCATGTATTTAGCTACTGCTTAACTTCAAAAAATTATAGGCCCAAGGCCTGAGGCACCAGGGAGGCATGTAGTTCCTGAAAGACACAGAATGATCCTAGAGCAGTCATTCGCAGTACCCAAGAGGGTTTCATAACCCCTTACATTTAAAGATCAATGTTGACATTTGCATTAAGCATGTATTTAGCTACTTCAAAAAATTATAGGCCCAAGGCCAGAAGCTTCAGTTTTCCACATATTAGGAGCATAGTTGCCCTTCAGATTAGGCAGCATAGATGTCCCCCAGATTAGGCAGCATAGATGTCCCCCAGATTAGGAGCATAGTTGTCCCCCCGATTAGGCAGCATAGATGCCGCCCAGATTAGGAGCATACTTGTCCCCCAGATTAGGCAGCATAGATGTCCCACAGATTAGGCAGCACAGTTGTTCCTGCAGTCAGCGTGGGCCGGTCAGAGCCAATCAAAGGGCCGTATATAGCAAGCGGGCCATACAATGCCCAGGTCTGCCCCAGAGGGTTTCATAACCAACCATAATTGAGAAATTTTTGTTGTACGAGCATGGTCAATCTACTCCGAGCCATCTGGCATTGGTGACTGGAAATCCTGGCTGATCCATCCCTGATTCATCTTGACAAACGTCAGTCTCTCCACATTTTTAGTGGACAGGTGAGTTCGCCTTGGGGTGACTATGGCTCCGGCCGCACTAAACACCCGCTCTGATTGCACACTACTGGCCGGGCAGGACACCTTTTCCAGGGCAAACTCCGCTAGTTGTGGCCATAAACCAAGTTTGGCTGCCCAGAAGTCCAGCGGATCTTCAATGGTTGTTGGCATGGCCATGTCAAGGTAAGCCATCACCTGCTGGTTCAGGTCCTGCTCCATGTCTACCTGCTGCTGATGAGTTGCTTCACTATGGGGGTGAAGAAAGCTACTCATCAGCGACTGTAGACTCAGGCTGCTGCTGATTGAGCTGGTACTGCTCCTGCCACCCATCCCCTCCCCAGCAGCCATGGCAGTGGAAGGTGAGCACAGAGGGCCCCCCGAGCCAGACCTGCGAGTGGATGCACCATGTGGCCGATAGGCATCAGCCAACTGACTACGTAGAAACTCTCTGTAGTAGGTCAGTTTGTCCTCCCTCTCAGTGGGTGTAAAAAAAGGCCCCCATTTTGGGACGGTAGCGAGGGTCTAATAAGGTGGAGATCCAGAAGTCATCCCGCTGACGAATTTTGACAATTCGGGGGTCACTACGCAAGCAACTGAGCATGCATCGTGCCATTTGCGCCAGTGACTCAGAGGGACTACCTGCCTCCATCTTCACTGCATACTGCCACGGTGTGTCTGGGTCCCCTGTCTCAACTTTCTCATAACCCTCCAGCTCCTCTGGCTGCTCCTGCTCCTTCTCTCCTGTCCGAAGACTAGAAACACCGGCCATCTCATCCAACCTAAAATGTGCTCCGCTCTGCCCCTCATCATCCTCCTCCTCCAGTTCAGCCCCCACAGGGCTCATGTAGCCTTGAGAAGTAAGCGCAACGTCTCCATTGCCGTGACCAGCCATGGTTTCAATCATTTGCTGTAGGAAATGTAGGAGTGGAATTACGTCGTTCATGGCGTCATCCAGGCGACTCACAAATAATGTGGCTTCCTCAAAGGGCCTCAGCAAACGGCAGGTTTCACGTATGAGCTGCCACTGGTTCACATTGAAGTTACACAGGGGAGTACTCCTATCTGCTTGGATCATCAAGAAATCGGTGATGGCTTTTCTTTGTTCGTATAGTCTGTCCAACATATGGAGGGTGGAATTCCAACGTGTGGCAACGTCACAAATAAGACTACATTGTGGGATACCGTTCTGACGCTGCAGCTCAATGAAGATGTGCTTGGCGGTGTACAAGTGGCTGAAGTGCATGCACAGTTTCCTTGCCATTTTCAGGATGTTTTGCAAATGGGGTGAAGACTTGAGGAAGCGCTTGACAACCAGATTCAACACGTGTGCCATGCAGGGCGCATGTTTCACACTTCCTTGTCGCAGCGTGAACACGATGTTCCTCCCGTTGTCGGTCACCATGGTTCCCATTTCCAGATTTCTTGGAGTAAGCCATACTCGGATTTCTTTACGAATTAACTTTAGCAGTTCCTCCCGTGTTACTCCGTTTGCCAAGGCAAACCATGTGAAGAACAGCTTGACACCGCCGTGCCCTACACACATGGTACGATGAAGGGCCACCGAGATTTGGCCGTGCAGTGGAGGCCGAGGACACGGTGAAGGATGAGGAGGCGGCGTTGCACACTGTAACAGGACCAACTGCCTGTGAGCGAGAGCGTGGTGGAGGAAGCGGTGTGACCTGTCCAAGTTGCTGTTGTGGCTGTGCAGGAACCACATTTACCCAGTGAGCCGTAAAAGACAAGTATTGTCCCTGCCCGTAGTTACAGCTCCACACCTCGGCGCTGCCGTGCACTTTTGAACACACCGACAGGCTCAAGGACTGGCCCACCTTCTCTTGTACAAACGTATGCAGGGCTGGTACTGCCTTCTTCGCAAAGAAATGACGGCTTGGGACTCTCCCCCTCAGCTCGGCACAAGCCATCAATTCTCTGAAAGGTGTAGAGTCCACCACTTGAAAAGAGAGGGACTGAAACACCAGCAACTTGGACGGGAGCACATTCAACTTCTGCGCCGTTGGATGAGTGGGCCCATACTGTTGTCTCTTGGACATGGCTTCACCGATGGATTGTTGGCGGAATGGCTGACTAAATGCGGGAGAAGCAGGAGCGACAGAAGGAGGGTTTGACACACAGCTCCCTTCGGCTGAGGTGGTGGAGCCTTGGCTGGATGAAACAGGGAGTGGATGGCCACTGGGTGATGCAGCAGGCTGGACCACTACATCGGAGTCCCGGTTCTCCCAGGCCGCTTTATAGTGGCGAAGCATGTGTTGACGCAGGGCCGTGATGCCGACATTGGGACCCTGGCCATGCTTCACCTTCTGCCGACAGATCTTGCATGTGGCTACGTGAACCTCCTCCGGATGCCTTATGAAAAACGTCCACACTGCCGAGTAGCTGATTTTCCCACCTGCAGTCCGCACTAATTGACTGCTACTGGCGCCCTCTCCAGGAACCCCTGTTCCACTACCTCCCGGAAAGGTAGGCATCCGCGAAGCAGGTGGTCTCCCCCGAGCACGTTTAGCTCCTGAATTTCCACTACTGCCACCACGCTTACTGCCAACCGTGCTACCGCCTTGCTGCCTCAAGGGCAAACTGCAACTCTCTTCTCCTGATGATGATGAAGCCCATTCTGCACCCAGCTTCCAATTGCGATCGGCTTCATCATCATCAACAGTTGTGTGCACGTCACTGATGTCCTCCTCAGGTTCCCCAACAGTGTCTGCTTCAGGACACTGAACACTTGCAACACCGCCTCCCACGTTACTCTCCACATCACTACTTGGCCACCTAGTGGAGCAAGCGGCGCATGTCTCCTCCCCTTCTTGGCTGTCCAGTAGCTGCTGACTGTCCTCTATTAGATCGTCCTCAGTAAATAGTGCAGCTGAACCCACAGCATAAGATACTTCTTTAGGAGAGGGAACAGCATAGGACAAAGGCAATGGGAGGACAGGGACTGCTCCCAGGCCATGCCAACTGAGGGTTGTGACTGAGGAACCCACCGACTGTTGACTGGGGGTGTCAGATGTCACTTGTGATGATGTGGATGAGCGTGTTAACCAATCGACGACGGAAGATGGGTTCCTGGTGGAGACACGACCGCTGGCTGATAACGGGAGCTCAGGCCTCTCGCTACGACTCCTTCTGCCACTCGCCCCAAGTCTGCTGCCAACTCTGCCTGAAGTATTTAGGCCTCTGCCACTCCTCTGTGCACGTCCTGGTACTTCTCTGCCTGACATACTTAGTGCATTTATGAGGGTATTACAATACGCTACACTACTCTTTAAACAGTATTTGTCTAGTAAAGCAGCAGGTGATTACTTACAGCTGTCCTTGAACAGTATGTAGGCCCTTGACAGATTAACAGGTACTAGATGGTACAATACTTGGATGTACGTATGCGGTATGCACTGATGAGGTCAGTAATATGCCTAACTATTAGCAGAAAAAACTCTATTTTTGTAAAACACCAGCCGGTGCATACTATTGTTTGGACTTTGACGGTTTGGAGCACCTTGATAGCTACTAAATGGTACAATACTTGCATGTACCTATGCGGTATGCACTGATGAGGGCCTATTAGCAGAAAAAACTCTGTATTTTTGTAATACACCAGCCGGTGGATACTATTGTTTGGACTTTGATGGTATGGAGCACCATGACAGCTTAACAGGTACTAAATGGTACAATACTTGGATGTACCTATGCGGTATGCACTGATGAGGGTAGCAATATGCCTAACTATTAGCAGAAAAAAAATCAGTATTTTTGTAAAACACCAGCCGGTGGATACTATTGTTTGGACTTTGACGGTATGCAGCACCTTGACAGCTCAACAGGTACTAAATGGTACAATATTTGGATGTACCTATGTGGTATGCACTGATGAGGGCCTATTAGCAGAAAAAACTCATTATTTTTGTAATACACCAGCCGGTGGATACTATTGTTTGGACTTTGACGGTATGGAGCACCTTGACAGCTTAACAGGTACTAAATGGTATTAAAACAGTTATATATATATATATATAAAAAAAAAAAAAAAAAACAGGTACTAAATGGTACAATACTTGGATGTACCTATGTGGTATGCACTGATGAGGGCAGTAATATGCCTAACTATACGCAGAAAACACTGTTTAAAAAAAAAAAAACAGTTGGTGAATAGTATTTTTTGGACTTGCACAGTATGTAGCCAGCCCCTTGACAGATTAACAGGTACAAAATGGTGCAAATGCACTACAGTCCACTGAACAATCACATATTTCTGAACAGCAGCATAACCCAACAGTGCAGCACCACAAAAAAAAAATCCAGGGATTAAACCCTAAATTGCACTCTGTCACACAATTCTGAGCAGCAGAAGTTTTGTGGAGCAAATAAAAATAAACTCAATTGGGCTGAAAAATGAGGACATAAGATGGTTGATAAAGTTGAGGCAGCTTGGAGATCTGTATGAGGCAGCTGACAGCTATCTGCCCCTCTCTGCTGCAATGCTCAATAACGTGAATAGGAGGTTTAGCAATCAATGATCCTTCTCAGAGTAACAGCACAGCACTCTGCACTCCTGCCTTTCCCTAATGCTGATGTGACTAGCAGTTGCAGTGTAACGCTGTGGTATGAGCTATTCACACACACGCAATCCCGTCCTCTCCATCTGAGTGCATAGATGAAATGAAGAGAGGCAAGATGGCCGCCAATTATATAGGGGCTGTGACATCACAGGGGTCAGTGAACACTGATAGGCTGCATCTCACATGTGATTCAGGGTCAGCCCGCCTACCTTCATTCCCGCCACTGTTTCCCGCCCTCCCATAATCCCCTGGCCCATGTACTCACATGTGGATCCGCCATCTTAGGTCCCCAATAGCCTGGAACACTGTAAAATGGAGTTTAATGAAGCGATTTGCGCGATAGAATCACAGCGATATTCGTATTTGTTGCGAATCTAATTTTTCATGAAATTCGTAAGGAATTCGGGTTCGTCAACTTCGATTTGCTCATCTCTAATTAGGATGGCACTATACTCCAGCCAAACTAGCAAACTTTATCCTGATGCTTCTTCTGTCTGTTGGAGAGATTCTGGCAAGAAAGGGACTCTTCTCCATATTTTATGGTCATGTCCTCATTTAAACCCCCTTTTGGGCCTCTTACATGCCTTTTTAACCAAGAAATTTTAGAAATCAATATTTCCTGCTCCACCCCAACTAATGCTCTTATTCTTTAAAGGAGTACTCCAGTGGGTAAAAAAAATGACTTTTAATAAAAAATCTTAATCCTTCCAATACTTTACAAGAATTTAGGTGCACTACTGTTGTAGATGTAAACAATGACATTGGCTATCCCTCAACATTGATGTTAAAATTGAGACATTAGCCAGTATATCCTTGTATGAAGGACATACCTGAGCCCGCACACCAACGCCAAGGTTTCTCAAGTGGCACGGGACCTAACACTAACCTACCTGTGCATGATAAGCAAAACCAGGGGCCAGTGGGCAATTACAGCCGCATTAGGTCCGACTCACTGCCTGCTACCAGTTGCCTCCAGTGTTGCTAGGCACACATACAATGGGAGGAGGGAGGCAGACTATAAGCCCCACCCAAGTTGGCTGATATGTTGCTGGCCTCACATTTGAGACCACGTCTTTGTTGTTGTTTAAATCTTATACTTGGAGGTGCATAAACTCCACATTTAATGCACCTTGATCACTATTAAGGCAGCATTAAGGTTTACCTGTGAGGCCGGCGACATATAAGCCAACTTGGGTGGGGCTTATAGTCTGCCTCCTCCTCCCATTGTATGTGTGCCCAGCCACACTGGAGGTAACCTGGGAGGAGACTGTGAGTCATACCTATTGCCACTGTAATTGCCCACTGGCCCCTGGTTTTGCTTATCACGCACAGGTAGGTTAGTGTTAGGTCCCGTGCCACTTGAGAAACCTTGGCATTGGTGTGCGGGCTCAAGTATGTCCTTCATATAAGGATATATTGGCGAATGTCTCAATTTTAACATCAGTGTTGAGGGTTAGCCAATGTCATTGTTTACATCTACCACAGTAGTTCAGCTAAATTCTTGTATTGTATTATTCTAATTGTTACAAATCCACACTGTCTATCTGGTGTAGGATCTTATTGTGGCACTCACAGTCTGCTGCAGGCATCCCCCATTGTATGCATTTTTATGCTGGGGATTGGCCCTAGCAAAAGGACACAAGGGCAGGATCTGCACAACTGCATTTGGGGTTGAGCACCTCCTGCCATTTGAGACCACGTCTTTGTTGTTCCTTCCAGTACTTATCAGCTGCTGTATGCTCCACAGGATGTTGTATAGTTATTTCCAGTATGACCACATTGTTCTCTGATGCCCCCTCTGTCCGTTTCAGGAACTGTTCAGAGTAGGAGCAAATCCCCATAGCAAATCTCTCCTGCTCCGGAAAGTTCCTGACATAGACAGAGGTGTCTACAGAGAGCATTGTTGTCAAACTGAAGAGAATTACACAACTTCCTCTGGAGCTTACAGCAGCTGATAAGTACTGGAAGGATTGAGATTGTTAAATAGAAGTCATTTACTGCTTTGATGCTAAAAACACTATACCACTACCCCTAGGGAGACCAAAAACTGGTATCCCAAGGAAGACATGAGCAAAATGTAATATTGATGTATAACACTTACTCCCAATCCAAAACGCTGACATAAATCACACAAATAAAAAAATAATTGACATATGGAGTGAATATCAAATAAATATATATATATGTATATATATATATATATATATATATATATATATATATATGTATATATATATATATATATATGTATAGTAAATTTGGGTAGCCATATTAGTCCAGTGATGCAGATGCAAATAAAAAAATGTTGGATAGGGGATAAGATTTTGGCAGCCACAGGGTTTTAGTAAGAGTACCTGATCACTATGTGATGCCAGGGCTCCATTATTCTATAATCAGTCCAAGGTTGGAGGCAGCTTCTACTGGGCCAGACACGATGAGCAAATAAACACACCGACGTCAGGTAACGGATTACTGTCTTTAATTAGCAGATGCAGGTGGAATTGCATAGACAACTGGCCTTTGGTGCCAGAGTGCAGCGTAACCCCTTGGGAGCCCTGTTGCCATTTTGAGACTTGTAGTAGTTGAATTAATGACTTCTGGTAGCCAATATACTGTAGCTTTCTCCGCAGGGGCATGAATTTCCCACACGCAAGTATTTTCTTGCAGGATGACCAGTATAGAGATTAGAGTAGAAATAGGCCTCTCCTCAGAACACACGACACACAGCACACCTGAGCCAAGCTGGTCCGTATCACACCCTGCGGCGCTTCGTCAGGCAACCGGCGCTTCGTGGCCTGAGAAAGCGCCAGAGGGCGTGATACGGACCGTGGCCAGCATCTGAGAACTCCCCCACTATCTCTCCCGCGACAGTCCTGACGGACCGAAGATAACCGGTGCTGGAATTTCTGAACGGTGACCGACACAGGGTGAGTGCGCTCTGATTCTTTGGATGTATTGTATGGAAAGCTGTTTTTCTAATAGAGGAGCACCACCCCTAGGACTATACAGTCGACCCTCATGCCATAGACTCTATGTGGTGTATGCATATACCGGACTAGTGGAAGTTTCTGTGTCCGCACAACCGGAAGAATACATAGCTGTGATACTTCTAGCAGTGCCGGTGACTTCATTTCTTTGCACATATAGAACTCTATAAGGTGGGCCGGCGCTGCCGTGGGCTATCATTTCGCAACCGGTCCGGTGCCACAGGGCCCTTTGGCTTCTAGCACTTTCCCCGCAATGAGTTTGAGTCCTCCTCTGTGGTCACACCCTGGGACAAACAAAGACACGAACAGACACCTCCTTCCACAACAACTTTACTACCAAGGTGCCACCTTGAATTTGGGGCCCTCATGTGCTTCAGGAGATACTTAAAACATACTCCATAAAACACAAAGAGAAAAAATACATTGTGTCTGGATATGAAAGCCATTTTACTAATTGGCTTTTTTTTTTTCTACAGAGCACCTCCCCTTACAAAAACATAGTCGCTTAGTGCCCCCCACCTCATGGCAGGAGGGAGAAAAAAATAAAAAAATATTCTATTTATCTAAGACTCTCCACTAGACACAATCTCTCTCTCTCCATCATACCTTTAATCCACTTATCCCAAATTGCATGGAATTTTGACCAACATCCGGCCTTGACTGCCCAACAAAACTCAAAATTCATCATCTTACATATTGTAGCATAAAATTAATCAATGTTTGGGACTCCTTTGGACATCCAGTTTTTCGCTACCAATAGTCTGGTTGCAAATTGCATTTTCCCTCTTAAAATTGTCTGGCTTTAAGAATTACTCAAGACAATAATTTAAAGAAAGCACAATGAAAGGAAACCATATGATGAGTATACTTTAAGACTATCTAGGAAATACAATTTTTCTGCACTGGACAATCCTGACTGAATTAAGCTGCATTCACACTTCGTTTTTACATTACAGGTGCCGGATCCGGATGGGGGAGGGGCAAACCGGGCTTTCCCGTAGCCCAGCCGGACCAGCGCTGAACTCCATTTACTTTAATAAGCCGACCGGAGTCAAACGGTGACATCGGTTGGCTCATTTTTTACCCTAATGCGGTTTCCTGACCAGACCTAAAACCGTAGTATACTACGGTTTTAGGTCCGGTCACAAAACCGCATACGGGCCAAAAATGACCAGTGTGAAGAAGATGCTATCCACAATTTTCTTCACTCTGGTCACACGAGACACAACTGATGGGTGTAGTCTTGCTGCTGGCTTTATAGCAGGCTTCCCCAAAATGGCCGCCAGCCAGAAGTACGTCATCCATGCAGCCCATTCAATCGTCCCCTGTGCAACAAAGGGGTGGTGATTGGAGTTCCACTTAGGCTTTGGCACAATAACTTAGTTCCAGCGGCCAGGGGTGGGGCGTTTAGTCTGGCAGAAATTCTTTCCTGGGGCAGACTGGAATCTGTGGCACAGCATGAATTTGTTGTGCTGCTTGCACATACTAGAGAAGTGGAAATACACAGTCTTTGGCAATCTTCATATGGCAGTGAATAAAGTGCTCCCCATCTATTTCGTGAGCGAAGTCCTGTACAATGATTCTGGCGCAGAAACTTTTGCAGGCTCTGTACAGCTTCCAGCATGCATACAGTTCTGACTGTTTTTTTTTTTGTAGGCACACACTTGTATCCTGTTCGTGCATGTCAAAAAGAGTTTTGGCATTGGAGCACGATAAGGAAATTATCCTGTTCGTGACATCCAAAAAAAGTTATGGCGGCCACGGGGTGTTAGTAAGAGTACCTGATCACTTCATGACGCCAGGGCACAGTTATCCTATACATGGTCCAAGGTTGGAGGCAGCTCCTCCTGGGCCAGACACGATGAGCAAATAAACACACCGTCGTCAGGTAACAGATAACTGTCTTTACTGAGCAGATGCAGGTGGAATTGCATAGACAACTGGTCTTTGGTGCGAGAGTGCAGCGTAACCCCTTGGGAGCCTTGTTGCTGTTCTGAGACTTGTAGTAGTTGAATGAATGAATTAATTAATGAATTCTGGTAGCTAGGGTCCTGCCAATATACTGTAGCTTTTCTGCTAGGGCATGAATTTCCCACATACAAGTATTTTCTGGATTCAGGATGACCAGTATAGAGATTAGAGTAGAAATAGGCCTCTCCTCAGAACACTCAACACACAGCACACCTGAGCCAAGCTGTTGCTCAGAAGTCTTGCTGGAACTAGACCAAACTAAAGACTGACTAACTCCTCCCCTGTACCTCACTTTTGGGGTCTCATTGGCAGGCAGAGTCACATAAAGTTCACTGCAGTCTCATGGGTAACACCCTTAACTCCTGAAGGACTAAACCCATTTTCATCAATTTTATTTTTTTCCACTTCACCTTCTAAAATCATAACGCTTTAAATTTTGCACCTACAGACCCAAGTAAGGGCTTGTTTTTTGCTCCACCAATTTTACTTTGTAATGACATAAATCATTTAATAACAAGATCTACAACAAAACCAAAAAAATATATATAAAAAAAAAAAAGAAAAAAAAATGAAATTTGAGAGAAAAAAAACGCCAATTTGTAATTTTGGGAGTTTCCGTTTCTACCAAGTCCAATTTCCGGTAAAAATGACACCTGATCTTTAATCTGTAGGTCCATATGGTCACAAGGATACCCAATTTATGTAGGTTTTATTTTATTTTACTACTTTAAAAAAAATCCTAACTACATGCACCAAAATTAGTATGTTTAAAACTGTCATCTTCTGACCCCTATAACTTTTGTATTTTTCCGCATACAGGGTTATATGAGGGCTCATTTTTTTGCGCAGTGGTCTGTAGATTTTAGCGGTCCCATTTTTGTTTTGATGGGACTATTTGATAGCTTTTTATTAATATTTTTATGGTATATGAAATTTTTTTACGTGTACATAATGTGTAATAGTTTGGACATTTACGAATATTGCGGTACCACATATGATTATTTTTTATTATATTATTTTATTTTAAAAATGGGAAAAGGGGGGGGGGGTGATTTAAACTTTCATTAGGGAAGGGATTATTTTACTTTTATTAACTTTTTTTTTACACTTTTTTTTTTTTTGCCCCAACAGGGGGGCTAAAACATTTGATCTTCTGATTGCATATACTGATCAGTGCTATAGCAAAGCACTGATCAGTGTAACCAGAGATCTGCTGCGCAGGCTAGGAGAAGCAGATCACCGAACGGACAACAGAGAGGCAGGTGAGGACCCTCTCGTTGTCCGGTGAGCTGCCGGGACACTTTCAATTTCTTTTTAGACGCTGCAATCAACTGGGCGGTATGACCAAAAATGTATATCACTGTATTTTTGTAAATTATAGCGGTTTCACAGTATTTAACAGTATTTTGGGGGGGGGGGGGTACTTAATATAGTGTCAGGTGGTCAGGGGTCCTCACCATGGTACCCGGGGTCTCGGTCAGGCCACCCGGTGACTTTCCTCCATGTCTCCTCAGTTTTGCTGCTCGAGTTTCCCGGTGGTCGGGGGTCCTCACCATGGTACCCAGGGTCTTGGTCAGGCCACCCGGTAACTCACCTCCATGTCTCCGCAGTTCTGCTCGAGTTTCCCATGCCCACCCGGAAGTCACGTGCCCGCCGGGAGTTGTAGTCCCCTCCATGCACCTCACAGTCAGTTCAATGCGGCTCAGACTACACTTCCCAGAGACGCTGTACGGCCGGACTTTTCTCTATGCCATCACGCATTGGAGTTGGTTGCTATGGAAACAGAATTGCGGTATGTGAAAAATTAATATTGTAAAGTAAAACACACCTGTATTTGGTATGAACTGATATACTACCCAGCACTACGTGATGTCCCGCCTCGCCCCCTTCGTTATGTCACGTCATGCCCCCTCCCATAGACATGAATGGAGGGGGTGTGGCATAACATCACGTCTCCAGTCCCGGAAACGCAGAAGTTTCTGGGACTGAAGCAGCAGCCCAGCATAGAATGTGGGTGCTGCACAGAGATCACGAGGGGTCCCATCAGCGGGCCCCCCGTGATCAGACATCTTATCCCCTATCCAAAGATGTGTATGGCCTGAATACCCCTTTAATCTGTTGACCAGTTCCTTGAATGATTCCTTGAAGCCTCATCTCATCATATCCCACCTTGCTCAGGAGAACCTTTTCAAACATCTACCTGGAACCTTCTTCTATCTTTACAGGTAAAAAGAATGTAGCCAGGATGTTTGTCTTATGGATATTTTACACAAATACAGGAGGTACCCCATGCACCATTCAAGTTGCCAGTACCAAAGTGTCACACAATTACTTTTTGTCTACTTGACATTACATTAGGAATCTTTGCTTTGATCATCTGTATTGTACTTTTGCCAAAAATAGACAATCTTCAAAGCATCTACTGAGCTCCCTGCTGAGCCTCTTCCTTCTGTAGTGTGAGATCACAGGCTTCTCCAATGTCATCCTCTCATATATATCAGCTTGACCAAACTAATCTTTTGGCCTCTTCTGGGAAATCAATTTCTAACAATTTCTTGACCAAAATTATAAGGAAATGCCCTTTAATTGAATTGGGCTTTGTTTGAAATGGAGTGTTCAAGCTTTCTCTGAGTGGGGTGAAGGAGTTTGGTTTGTTCTAGCTGTGGAAGCTCATAAACTCCACCAGTGCAATCTCCTTAGGTCTGTATGAAACATCTGAATATCAGGAGTTTTTTTTATATCAGGTTTTACATCTTTCTAAGATTAAAGGAGCACAGCAGTGAAAGGGTGCATTCACACCACGTTTTATCAATGCAGTTCCCGCATCAGTTTTTTTTTAAATGAAAAACTGATTCCTCAAAACCTGACTAAACTGTATCAAAACATGTGTACAAATTTTAACCCATATACGGTTTGAAAAATGATGTCCGGTTGCATCCGTCTTTTAAGAAAAAACGTATATGTTTTTAACTTTTCACTCCATTATGAATAAAGTTTCTTTTGATTGAAATTCCAAGAAAAAAACTGTGCCAAGTCAAAAACCGTATCGTGCAAACCGGATGGAACTGTACGCACATATGGTTCTGTAGGGTTCCCATTGACTCCCATGTTTTAAAAAAAAAACATATACGGTTTCAAAACAGTTTTTCACCCAGACCAAAAACCATGGTAGGTTAAGGTTTTGGGTACAGGAAAAAAAAACGTATACGGGAACTGTATTGCAAAAACGTGGTGTGAATGCACCCTTACACAACTTATTCCTCAGCTCTCCCATGCATGAAGCTGTGTTGACCCCCCTCTTTGCACATGGAGCGATCTTTGCTCCGTGCAAGGAGACTGTCAAATTTCAGGTTTTTGGTCACATCACATTGCAAAAAAAAAAAAATTATAATAATAATAATAATAAAATGCGATCAAAAAGTCACATATATGCATAAGTGGTACTACAAAATAAGACAAATCAGGGTGCAAAAAAGTTAGCCTTCGCAAATCCCCGTATACGGAAAAATGTTAGAGGTGGTCAAAATGGGGCGATTTTAATTACCGATTTTGTAAAAAATAAGTTTGAGATTTTTTAAAAGCAGTACAATAATAGAAAAACATGTAACCATGGGTATCATTTAAATCGTATTGATCCACAAAATAAAGAAAACGGGTAATTTTTACCATAAAGTGTACAGCTTGAAAACAACAACCCCCCAATTACCAAAATAGTTATTTTCGTTTACATTTCCTTACACAAAAAAAAATTTTTTTGGGTTTACCATACATTTTAGGGTAAAATAATTGATGACATTACAAAATACAATTGGTCATGCAAAAAACAAGCCCTCATATGGGTCTGTGGATGGAAACAGTGGCGTTGTGACCAGGGTGCGGGGGGTGCGGACCGCACCGGGTGACACCAGGCTGATGGGGTGACACCACGCTGCCAGCACACCCCCCCCGTCCTCAGTTAGCGCTGACCCCAACCAAACCCCCCCCGCCCCCCAGCGCTGACAGCACCCCCTCACTATAGAGAAGATGTCACCTGTAATCACTGATATCATTATGTATTCTCCTCACTATAGAGAAGACGTCACCTGTAGTCACTGATATCATTGTGTATTCTCCTCACTATAGAGAAGACGTCACCTGTAATCACTGATATCATTATGTATTCTCCTCACTATAGAGAAGACCTCATCTGTAGTCACTGATATCATTGTGTATTCTCCTTACTATAGAGAAGACCTCACCTGTAGTCACTGATATCATTGTGTATTCTCCTTACTATAGAGAAGACCTCACCTGTAATCACTGATATCATTGTGTATTCTCCTCACTATAGAGAAGACGTCACCTGTAGTCACTGATATCATTATGTATTCTCCTCACTATAGAGAAGACGTCACCTGTAATCACTGATATCATTGTGTATTCTCCTCACTATAGAGAAGACATCACCTGTAGTCACTGATATGATTGTGTATTCTCCTTACTATAGAGAAGACGTCACCTGTAATCACTGATATCATTCTGTATTCTCCTCACTATAGAGAAGACGTCACCTGTAATCACTGATATCATTGTGTATTCTTCTCACTATAGAGAAGACGTCACCTGTAGTCACTGATATTATTGTGTATTCTCCTCACTATAGAGAAGACGTCACCTGTAATCACTGATATCATTGTGTATTCTCCTCACTATAGAGAAGACGTCACCTGTAATCACTGATATCATTGTGTATTCTCCTCACTATAGAGAAGACGTCACCTGTAGTCACTGATATTCTTGTGTATTGTCCTCATTATGTCCTATCAGAGCTATAGTCACTTGTAAGTTCTGCAGTTAAGAAGAGTGAAACTTAACTCCCAGCATAACCTCACCACTGCTTAAAGGGGTACTCAGCTGCAAAACATTTTCTTTTGAATCAACTGGTGCCAGAAAGTTAAACAGGTTTGTAAATTACTTACTTGAATGATTCAGATTTTAACTTCCTGGCACCAGTTGATTCAAAAGAAAATAATTTCCAGTGGAGTACCCATTTAAGTAATTCTGGGAGTTGTAGTTTTAAATGGTGAAAACCTCTTTAGCGCTTTTCCATTCTGTGGCTATTGGTATATTTAATTATTATACTGGAATTTTTCACAATGCGCTACACCAGTGGTATCCGTCACAACAGGCTAAGAACTTTATTATGTGGAAGGGGGGGGGGGGTAGGTATGGGGTGACACCATTTTCTATCTCACCGGGTGACACCAACACTAGCAACGCCACTGGATGGAAATATAAAAAAGTAATAGATTTTAGATGGCGAAGAGGAAAATATGAAATGCAAAAATAATATGGCCTGTGTCCTTACACCCTGTTCCAAATTATTATGTAAATTATATTTTTCTCATTTAACTTAATAATTGATGTAAATAACAGTCAGCATAATTCTCATGTTATCAACTATTAAAATTCAACTTTTATTGAACAAACCTCCTAATGATAACAGGATTTTTTTTTTTATAAAGAACTTACAATGAACCGTTCCAAATTATTATGCACAGTAAGTTTCAAAACACTTTATAGGTTGTAAAGAGCTGAGAATTCTCGTTTGTTGTGCTTGCAGCATTTACTGAAATCAAAAGCTACTTCAATCAAACTTTTAACAACATTTTAACTTTGTAAACATTTTAAGGCTACATTCACACTGCTGTTTGTCTCCGGTAGTGTGAAGTTTGTTATTTTCGGATCCCGAATAGCGGGAGAAAAAATAGTGCTTGCACCGTCTTTTTCTCCAGCTATTCACTCTGAAAATAACAATGCTCGATGGACCCAAATGACTATAATGGGGTCCATCAGGACCCGTTATTCCTCGTTATGACTCGCCAAATGACGGTCGTCAAACTGCAAAAAAAAAAAAAGAGTTTGACAGCCATATTTGATGGGGCATACCGGTAGTGTGAAAGGGGCCTAACAGGTCACATTACATTTTAACTTAGGACCCCTTATTTGAAAGCAGCTTCACAAGTCTTGCATCCATTGAACTTGGGAGTTTTTGTACAGTTTTTGCTTGAAATTGTTTGCAAGATGTCAGAATAGCCTCCCAGAGCTGCTGTTTGGATGTAAACTGCCTCCCACCCTCATAGATCTTTTGTTTGAGGATGCTCCAAAGGTTCTCAATAGGATTGAGGTCAGGGGAGGATGGAGGACACACAATGACTTTCTCTCCTTTTAACCCCATAGCAGCCATTGATGCAGAGGTATTCTTTGCAGCATGAGATGGTGCATTGTCATGCATGAAGATGGTTTTATCACTGAAAGCATAGTTCTTCCTTCTGTGCCAGTGAAGAAAGTGGTCAGTTAGAAACTCCACACACTATGTAGAGGTCATCTTTACACATTCGGGGACCCTAAAGGGGCCGACCAGCTCTCTTCCCATGATTCCAGCCCAAAACATGACTCCACCACCACCTTGCTGATGTCGCAGCCTTGTTGGAACAGGTCGGCTGTCCACCAACTATGCACTGCTCATCCATCTGGACCATCCAGGCTTGCACAGCACTCATCAGTGAACAGGACTGTTTGAAAATTAGTTTCATGTATTTTTCTGTCCAAGGCAGCCATTTCTACTTGTGAGCATTGGTTAATGGTGGCCGAATAGAAGGTTTATGCATAGTTGCAAGACTCTGGAGGACTCTACACCTTGATGTCCGTGGGACTCCAGAGGCACCAGCAGCTTCAAATACAGTGGGGCAAAAAAGTATTTACTCAGCCACTAATTGTGCAAGTTCTCCCACTTAAAAAGATGAGAGAGGCCTGTAATTTTCATCATAGGTATACCTCAACTATGAGAGACATAATGAGAAAAAAAATCCATCATCTGAGTTTTAAAGAATTTATTTGCAAATTATAGTGGACAATAAGTATTTGGTCACCTACAAACAAGCAAGATTTCTGTCTCTCACAGACATGTAACTTCTTCTTTAAGAGTCTCCTCTGTCCTCCACTTGTTACTTGTATTAATGGAACCTTTTTGAACTTGTTATCAGTATAAAAGACACTACCTCAAACAGTCACACTCCAAACTCCACTATGGCCAAGACCAAAGAGCTGTTGAAGGACACCAGAAACAAAGTTGTAAATCAGGCTGGGAAGACTGAATCTGAAATAGGCAAGCAGCTTGGTGTGAAGAAATCAACTGTGGGAGCAATTATTAGAAAATGGAAGACATACAAGACCACTCATAATCTCATTCGATCTGGGGCTCCATACAAGATCTCACCCCGTGGTGTCAAAATTATCACAAGAACGGTGAGCAAAAATCCCAGAAACACATGGGGGGACCTTGTGAATGATCTGCAGAGAGCTGGGACCAAAGTAACAAAGGCTACCATCAGTAACACACTATGCTGCAAGGGACTCAAATCATGTGTCCCCCTGCTTAAGCCAGTACATGTCGAGGCCCATCTGAAGTTTTCTAGAGAGCATTTGGAGGATCCAGAAGAGGATTGGGAGAATGTCATGTGGCAAAATGAAACCAAAGTAGAACTTTTTGGTAAAAACTCAACTCGTCGTGTTTGGAGAAGAAAGAATGCTGAGTTGCATCCAAAGAACACCACACCTACTGTGAAGCATGGGGGTGGAAATATCATGCTTTGCAGCTGTTTTTCTGCTAAGGGACCAGGACAACTGACCATTTCAAGGTCCTGGAGTGGCCTAGCCAGTGTTCAGATCACAACCCCATATAAATACTTTGGAGGGAGTTGAAAGTCTGTGTTGCCCAGCGACAGCCCCAAAACATCACTGCTCTAGAGGGGATCAGCATGGAGGAATGGGCCAAAATACAGGCAACAGTGTGTGAAAACCTTGTGAAGACTTACAGAAAACGTTTGACCTTTGTCATTGCCAACAAAGGGCATATAACAAAGTATTGAGATTAACTTTTGTTATTGACCAAATACTTATTTTCAACCATAATTTGCAAATAAATTCTTTAAAATTCAGACAACGTGATTTTATGGATATTGTTTCTGATTCTGTCTCTCATAGTTGAGGTATACCTATGATGAAAATTACAGGCCTCTCTCATCTTTTTAAGTGGGAGAATTTGCACAATTGGTGGCTGACTAAATCATTTTTTGCCCCACTGTATCTTTTTACTGTTATGTAATGGTATTTTAGCAGCTGCTCTCTTGATCTGATGCATGGATCTGGCAGAAATCTTCCTCAATGTGCCTTTATCTACACAAACCCATCTGTGCTCTAAATCAGCAAAATTCTTTTTTGGCAGCAGAAAGATCCTTTTTCTTCCCCATATTGCTTTAAAATGGTTGTTAGGTCTCTCGCTCCGGCCGGGAGCATTCTCTCATGCTGCCCCCTTCTCCCGGCAGTGCCGAGGTTCGCATTGCGAGACGCGCCGCATGCGAACCCCAGACTGCTGCTCACCTCCTGCCTTGTCCTCTTCTTTCTCCGCTGGTCCTTGTCCCCGCATTGCGTAGAACCCCAGATTGAGGCAGATTATCAGTGGTCTTGTATGTCTTCCTTTTTCTAATAATTGATGATGCGAATATGCAACGAATATAATGAATACGCAAAATTTGCGAATATAGGATGACTATATACATTGAATCATTCAGAGGTTCATTGGCAAACTTAGACAAGCTGGTACATGAGCTTTCTTGAGCAGAGGACCCTTTCAGGCACTACAGGATTTCAGTCCTTCACAGTGTAGTGTGTTACCAATTGTTTTCTTGGTGATTGGTACTAGCTGCCTTAAAGGGGTACTCCGCTGCTCAACGTTTGGAACAAACTGTTCCGAACGCTGGAGCCGGCGCCGGGAGCTCGTGACGCCATAGCCCCGCTCGCTCATGATGTCACACCCGCCCCCTCAATGCAAGTCTATGGGAGGGGGAGTAATGGGCGTGACATCATGAGGGGGCGGGGCTATGACATCACAAGCTCCCATCGCCGGCTCCAGCATTTGGAACAATTTGTTCCAAACGATGAGCAGCGGAGTACCCCTTTAAGATCATTGACAAGATCCTCCCGTGTAGTTCCGGGCTGGTTCCTCACCATTCTCATGACCATTGAACCTCCACAAGGTTGTTTTTCTTCTATTTGTGAATAATGGCACCACCTGTTGTAAGCTTCTCACCAAGCTGCTTGGTGATGGTCTTGTAGCCCATTCCATCCTTGTGTTGTCTACAATCTTGTCCCTGACATCCTTGGACAGCTCTTTGGTCTTGGTCATGGTGAAGAGTTTGGAATCTGATTGCTTCTGTGGACAGGTGTCTTTTATACAGATCACAAGCTGAGATTAGGAGTGTTCCTTTTAAGAGAGTGCTCCTAATCTCAGCTTGTTACCTGTATAAAAGACACCTGGAGGGCGGAAATATTGCTAAGTGAATACAATTCAAATCAATTAATAACTTACTTAAAAAGCCTTTTTCTGGATGAATAAACAATACAATAACCAACCATTATTATTATAGACTGATCCTTTCGTTGTCAGTAGGCAAATCTGAAAAACCAGCAAGGGATCAAATACTTATTTCCTTTACTCTGTAGTTATTCCTGCTTTCATACAAGAAGTGGGTACAATTGTATCCAATCCAGGAAAGACTAAATACATCAGCAACTTCAGAACAAATCTCACTGGTTGTTTACTGCAATGTATCATTTTGGAAATCAGACTGTTTAGCTCACAGAGCGTTGCCTCTACTGAATAAAACTCAATCTACCTCAAATGGCTTCCTGCCATATCTTTCCTCTGCTGTCGTTGTTATATTAATCTCAGTAATACATAGACCAGGACTGACATTATGGGAACACATTCTAACTCATAGAGTAGGCTCCGGAGTCCACGTGCCCTACTCAGGGCTTGTTGTTTTTTGGGGCAACCCCAATCCATTTGAAATAAAATGATATTCCTCTTTATTAGGAAGAAAAGCAAAAATCCCTGAATTCCGTGCAGAATAGAAACGTTTTAATCATGTAAATTCTTTCTCCCCTCTGATCGGCAGCACGGCATATTTTTTGTATTTTTTTAATTCCATATAATTTTATTAAACATTTTCAGCACTTTAAATATGTGTTGCCCTCGTATAGTGAAAGGCCGCGGTGGTAGACTGTTATTACGGAAGCCTTTTTATTCACTCAGGCCCCTTATTTCTCTCAGTGGGTCGCGTTCTATAAATATTCCTCGGCGCAATTAAACATCGCATTTAGCCGCTTAATCCGTCTCCTTCTGAGCTTTTCTCGGAACTCACATTTGGTTATCAAAAAACACTGCGAAACAGATAGATCGTCATTGAAACACAAGGAACGGGATTGGACTCGGTTCAACAGAGGAGCGCTCCAGAGGGGAGAATCATCCGTGCATACCGTTCTGCGTGTAGTAAATGATCTCTTCTCCGTTCTGCGTGTAGTAAATGATCTCTCCTCGTGTCTCGATGTTTCTCCAGAGCACTTCCTAAAAGAGTACTTCCTCTCAATCGAGATGGTAATGAGAAGCCAGATGGTCTCCTGTTTGCTTAATACAGCACTTTTTTTTTTCTATTCCCCGAACCATTTGCCTTGCGTCAACCCAGCAGGTGGGGCCTCGTGATTAAACCAAATCCCGTCAAGAACCTGAGTTAAGACAGAACATAAAAAGGTGCCTCACTACTTCAAAGTAGCACCATTCCTGCGCCATGCTGATGGGAGCTATAAGGGTATAAAAGACTTCTACGCCTTCCCGCATTATTCTATATTCTCACACAGCACTGCCAGCTCCCACTCCACACTAGAAAGGCTCGAAAATATTGACTTAGAATTAGTAATTGGCAAGAAGTGTCTCACGCAAAACCCCCTTCTCCTCCTAAATATCATGCATGCGGAGTTATTATACTGTATGGGGGTCCTTCAAATAATGGGTCATTCTATTAGAATAAGG
Source organism: Hyla sarda (assembly GCF_029499605.1). Classification (NCBI taxonomy): domain Eukaryota; kingdom Metazoa; phylum Chordata; class Amphibia; order Anura; family Hylidae; genus Hyla; species Hyla sarda. The sequence continues at coordinate 35,035,828 of NC_079191.1, read as the reverse complement.
AAACCTGAATACAACTGGTACAGAACAATACGTCCACTTTTTTTAATTATTCTTTGGAAAATTGTGCCACCATGCAGATCATTTTTTTTCCTATACAGACCTTTGTTTCTTTTTCAGCTTACTGCTGACCGCATTGGAGTAAAAAGGTAATAGTTAAAGAGGTACTCCGCTGCTCAGCGTTTGGAAGAAACTGTTCCGAACATTGGAGCCGGGAGCTTGTGACATCATAGCTCCGCCCCCTCGATGCAAATCTATGGGAGGAGTGTGATGTCCGTCACGCCCCCTCCCATAGACTTGCATTGAGGGGAGGGGGCGTGATGTCATGAGGGGGGTGGGGCTATGACGTGACGAGTAGTGTTGAGCGCAAATCTTCGAAATGCAAATTTCTACCGTGAATATCGGCACAAACTGTTCCGAAGACTGGAGCCGGGAGCATGTTACATCATAGCTCCGCCCCCTCGTGACATCATGCCCTGCCCCCTCAATGCAAATCTATGGGAGGGGGTGTGACGTCCATCACGCCCCCTCAAATAGACTTGCATCGAGGGGATGGGGGTGATGTCATTAGGGGGGGGCGGGGCTATGACATCACAAGCAATCTTCGAAATGCAAACTTCTACTACGAATAACGGTACTTTGCGATTTTGCGAATATTTAGAATATAGTGATATATTCGTAATGATCAATGTTCATGTTTTTTTAATGAAAATTTTCATGCTAATTTTCATGCGAATATCGGCAAAAAAAAACAAAAAAACGAACATAGCGAATATGCGAATTTCGCCAACATAGGACGATTATTCGTCCATATATATTCGTGAAATATCGCAAACTCGAATATGGCCCTTGCCACTCATCACTAGTCACAAGCTCCTGGCGCCGGCTCCAGGGTTCGTTTGTTCCAAACGGTGAGCAGCAGAGTACCCCTTTAAAGGAAAACTGTCAGCTTTGCCCCCCCCCCCCCCCCGCACTAACCAGCGGTGCTGGCTGGTAGTATGGGGGACGTTGATCAGTTTGATCCTTACAGTGCCCGGATCCGCCACACCGTTCGCACGTAATCTTCTATTTTCGGTATATGCAAATGAGGTGCTAACTGGCATCGGCCAGGTTAACTGGCACTCCGACGTCAGTGCCGCATGCCGTAGCGCCGCCCAGCTCATCAATATTCCTCCCCTCTCTCTTCAATACAGAGCGGGGAGAAGAGGGAGAGGTGGAGGGAGGGGAGGAATATTGATGAGCTGGGCGGCGCTGCGGCATGTGGCACTGATGTCAGAGTGCCAGTTAGCCTGGCCGGTGCCAGTTAGCACCTCATTTGCAGGATACGGGCACGGTAAGCATCAAACTGATCAGCGTCCCCCGCACTACCAGACAGTACCGCTGGTTAGTGCGGGGGGAGTAAGCTGACAGTTTCCAGGGGGGAGTAAGCTGACAGCTGGTGTGGGGGGGGGGACGGCTGAGTGATGGTATTCTCAACAGGGCTGGTTTTTCCTACAGGCTAAATAGGCCTATAGCACACTTTTGATGGGGGCGCGCGGCCCGCTGCCACCCCTGCACAATTCGGTACTGCCCCCCCCCCCCCCCTGTGTGCTCACATTGTCACTCACAGGTACAGCAGCAAATGCTGCCAGACTGGAGCGTTGAGCGCAATATGTGCCCCTCACTCTCAGAGCGGTGTACGGCAATCAATTGTTCCCCCTATACAACTTCACAGTCACTGCCTGGTAACCCTAAAACAACTCTGGCGGTGCTGCGCTCCTCTATCTATCAGGAGTGCAGCACTGTCACTTACCCCTCCTCCGCCTCTTCCTCAACGGCTTTCTAAATGCTGGTGGTATAGGACCTGTAATAATGTCAATATCATGTGACCTGTCACATGTTAGGGGTGGAGCTGAGCAGCATAGAAGAAATGATGACTGAAGGACCTGTGTGATGCTGTGGAGGAGGCGGGGCTGAGCTACGCTGGAGTGGAGGTCTCATGTCACCCCAGTAGGAAGAAGATTACATGAGGTTTGTTACAGTGTGTCACCCCAGTAGTAAGGAGATTATATGAAGAGGAGGTTTGTTACAGTGTGTCACCCCAGTTGTAAGGAGATTACATGAGGAGGAGGTTTATTGCAGTGTGTCACCCCAATAGTAAGGAGATTACATGAGGAGGAGGTTTGTTACAGTGTGTTACCCCAGTAGTAAGGAGATTACATGAGGAGGAGGTTTGCTACAGTGTGTCGCCCCAGTAGTAAGGAGATTACATGAGGAGGAGGTTTGTTACAGTGTGTCACCCCAGTAGTAAGGAGATTACATGAGGAGGAGGTTTGTTGCAGTGTGTCACCCCAGTAGTAATGAGATTACATGAGGAGGAAGTTTGTTACATTGTGTCACCCCAGTTGTAAGGAGATGATTACATGAGGAGGAGGTTTATTGCAGTGTGTCACCCCAATAGTAAGGAGATTACATGAGGAGGAGGTTTGTTACAGTGTGTTACCCCAGTAGTAAGGAGATTACATGAGGAGGAGGTTTGTTACAGTGTGTTACCCCAGTAGTAAGGTGATTACATGAGTAGGAGGTTTGTTACAGTGTGTCACCCAAGTTGTAAAGTGATTACATTAGGGCAGTGGTTCTGAAACCTTTTTCACTACCCCCAAATGGTGAAAGTATGTCCGTGGGAACTTACGCACGAGGAGTACCCGCGGACAAAATAAGTCATAAAATTACTTATTTTCATAATAAGTATAACGATTATAACCACTATGCGAATTTCGCGAATATATGACGAATATTCGTGAAATATCGCGAATTCGAATATGGCCTATGCCGCTCATCACTAGATACAATGTCTGATCCCAGAGGATCTGGCCGCTGGGACCATCCACGATCTCCAGGCCAGTGACAGCTTGGAGCTTCCATGTTCGTGACATCACGCCATGCCCCCTTCATTTATGTCTATGGGAGGGGGTGTAACGGTTAGTACATAGCCATCACGCCTCCTCCCATAGACATGAATGGAGGGGGCGTAATGGCTGTGGCTGCCTCTCATCCCGCACGGAGTTCGCTCCGTGCACCGGAAGACTGGGGTGCAGCTCTTACAGTTCCCAGTAGCCGCACCCCCATGATCAGACATCTTATCCCCTATGCTTTGGAAGGGGATAAGATGTTTAGGAGTGGAGTACCCCTTTAAACACTGAGTCTGATACTTCAATAGTTAGTCTAAAAGTACAATATTACCACATAATAACATTTAATAATACGGCAAAGACACAAAAACAATAGTATCATACACTACTATTCACTAAAGTAGATGATGATGAACAGTATAATCGCTTACCTACTTTTGACCAAACAGTAAGCAGTGTAGCATAGCACATTGCTGAATACTATCCAGGTGCAGGGACTCTTATCTTTGGACAGGTGTCCATGCTCCTCTACCAAGATTCAGGCTCCTCAGGTGTGCAGACTTTTGCTTTTCCTACTTTCATTCTAAAGGTTGGCAAGATGTAGAGAGCAGATCAGAGTGCACAGATTTTGTAGTCTGTTACCATGGAGATGCATAGATTTGCATAGTAGATGCAGAACAAAATGATAGAAAAATCAACACAATATAAAATTTGTTTGCAAAGCTGCATAGAGCCTCTACCTCTACTGTCTCAGTTCATGTGACATTTGCTTTGAAAAAAATTACAGGCTTTCACACAGCTCACGGCTCATGCAAGCAAAGCAAACTCCAATAATGCTTAGAGAATTGCTGGTTATACTATTCCCCCCTATAATCATCAAATTGACCCCATAAAGCAGTATTCTATAATTAGTGTACATAAAATAGTGCACATACATTTCTAGTAGAAAGTCCAATAAAAAAAGACAACGTTATCTTAATGACTTATGCAAATGTATTTAGAACTCACTGCAGAATTTACATAGTTGGTTGACCTCACCAGAAACGGCATGGGACATAGGCATTGGATAAGGTCATAGTCAATGTTCCACTGCACACTAAGGATTAGTTACATTTCTTTTCGGGTCGTTCAGGCAATACAATAATGACTTTTTAGCAGGGAAATGATGACACATGCAGAGCAGTTCAGGGTGACTAACACACCAAGGGTCTGGAATTCTACTTTCCATCAATCTCATTTTAATTACATCCTATAAATTGGAGTTCACAGTCAATTTAATAGAAGGAGGAAATTGACAAAACAAGGTTACGAAAGGACAGTCTTGGAGTGTATTTGAATATGACACTTTAATATTCGTGACTAAGTGACAATCTGGTGCCTCATATTACTGCTTTTATCTTTCAAAATGATTTTCATTACCGGCTATTTTGTGTCGAAATTCAGTTTTAAATATGTTAAATTGAAGAAGTAGTTGCCGGTCTACTCAGTAACAAGCTTATAGTATAATATTTATCCGCAGTGCTATTCTAGCGGTCTGTGAAGCGGTGGTACTGACACTAAAGTGTGGTAGATACTTTTCACGTAAAAAGTGATCTTTGATGCCTGAAGAAGAAACCGGTCCGGTTTAGTAAAGCGTAGCATGTTTTAATAAAATACGTTTTTATTATCACCCTTGGATAACCTACTGGCAGCGCCTATTATCCTCCGTGGAGTTTGGAGTGGTATTGGAATCTATTATTCATGCTTGTGAACATGAGGAGGAATGTGCAGCAGCCTTAAATGAACTAGTGCATATACGTGTTGTGCCGGAATTTGCACAACCGTTTTAGGTGAGTTAATCCTTGGCTCACCTATTTTTAATTTCTTATGCTGAAGGTGTCACATCAGGGAGCACTTTTGTCTTTTGTATTTTTGTTTTATTTCTTAATGGTTACAGTTCACAAATGTGGCACGCAAAGCTTGGTGGTTATACTCAGTAGGTTCTTGTGTTCGAACAATTGCAGAACACAAACTTTAATTATCCATTCCAGGATCTCTTACTGGGCCCAAACCATAAGAGTTCAATTGCTGACTTCTTCCCATACCGTCTGTGCCGCTTTGGGTCTCTGGAAGGCTACCTCCACCACGGCTTTCCCAACTAGGTGTTTCTAAAAGGGTTGCACCAGCCACTTGGTTTTGGTTGCATGGTGCCTCCATGGATTCCTATGATCACTCCATTAGGTACCATAGTCTAGAAAAATGCTAACTAGAAACTGCTACCCAAATACAGAATGCAACAGAGCACGATGCATTGTCTTTCGCCCCAAACACGTTAAAATGTGTTGTTTGTTCTTCTTTCTTCTATAAGAAAGCCAGTTGTGTGCAACTGTGGTGACTAAGTTTCCTTTACTACCTGTGATGATTCGCTTTGAGATAGGTGCGGTTGCAGTATTGAGGTAACGATACAGCGTTTTTAAATCAAAGTCCAGTATTCTATTCACACTTGAGCATACAGCAAAACAGTCTTTAAACTCAGAACAATGGAAAACATAAGTCCACCTGTATTTCCTTGGTGCTTGTTCACACCTGAGTTCATGCCGTGCGGTACTAAGCAAGACTTTTCCAAGCCTTCAGCTAGGTTGTTCAGCAGCTTCCAATCTAGGAGCAACCAGAGGGTATAACTCCACACTCAGCTCTCTCTGGCAGTGTGTGCTTCAAATAGCAAATCCCCCTCAGCTGGTGAGGTAGCAACAAAAGCTGGCCTGGATTGTGGGGAATGACCCCCCACCCTGCACTTGGTCATTCCCAGTAAGAGCCGTCCCGGATTGGCCTTAAAGCCATACTACAGTCTTAGTGTCAGATTGCATCACAGTACGGACACTTAATAATACCGGCTCTTACTTCACCAAAGCCAGGAGCCTTGGTGACACATAGCGTCCATCGACCACCATACCCTTCACCTTCTCACATACCCCCCCCCTTTGTTCAAGCCCGAGAGGGTGAATACTTGTGCAACAATGGCCCCGTGACAGGGCATCGGCGTTGCCTAGCAACCAACCAGCCCTGTGTTCAACCATGAACTTAAAATTTTGTAAGGACAAAAATCACCGGGCGATCCTGGCATTTTTCTCCCCAACAAATAATAGCGGAGAGACTCGAGTGCCCACTTAATGGCCAGGCACTCTCTCTCCATTATACTATACCTGGTCTCGGCCGGGTAAGTTTGCGACTGAGAAAGACAATGAGATGCTCCGCCCCATTGACTTTCCGCGAGAGTACAGCACCAAGGCCTACCTCAGAAGCATCTGACAGTACTACGAACTCCTTTTTGAAGTCGGGTGTCACCAAAACAGCATAGGGCCAACTTCAAAGCGGAGAAAGCCTGCTCTGCCTTTTCATTCCAACTCACCATTACCAACTTGCATCCCTTCAAGAGGTCTGTTAAGGGTGCAGCTACTGTAGCGAAGTGGGGAATAAACCTCATGTAATAACCCACCATCCCCAGAAACGACTTGACTTGATGGGTAGTGACAGGCCATGGCCAATTACGAATGGCCTCTACTTTGTTTATCTAGGGTTTGACAACTCCCCGCCCAATGACATACCCCAGGTATTTGGTCTCTTCCAATCCAATTGCACATTTTTTGGGGTTAGCAGTTAACCCAGCTTTCCTGAGGGAGTCTACCACGGCCTGCACTTTTGGTAGATGACTTTCCCAGTCGAGGCCTGGGGCACTTCTCGCACTGCGAACATAAGAAAGGGCAGTAAAAGGTCCCATTTTTTCCCATCTCTAGCCACCATCTGCTTTAACATATTTTTTAACATTTGGTTAATCCTTTCTACTAAGCCATCTGTCTGCGGGTGGTACACGGAGGTCCGTAGCTGTTTAACCTGCAACAGCTTACTGAGCTCTTTCATTTCTTTAGACATAAACGGGGTTCCCTGGTCAGTCAACACCTCTTTAGGTAAAACAACTCGGGAAAATATTTCTATTAGCTCCTTAGCTATGAGTTTGGCCGAGGGATGTCGCAGAGGCAGCGCCTCAGGATACCTAGTTGCATAGTCCAGGACTACCAGAATGTGTTGGTGCCCCCTAGTGGACTTTGGTAACGGACCTACCAGATACATAGCGATCCGTTCAAATGGGATCTCAATAACTGGAAGAGGAACCAGGGGACTATGGTAATGTGGCTGGGGGCTAGTTATTTGACATGTTAGGCAAGACTCACAGTACCTCTCAACCTCTTTGTAGACACTGGTCCAGTAAAAACGCTGCAAAATTTGGTCCTGCATCTTCTGCTGGTCCAGGTGTCCCCTAGAACATGTTGGTGGGCTAACTCTAACACCAACCTCCTATACGCTTTAGGCACCACCAACTGTTCCACATTCTCTCCCCGTACTTGATTTACCCAGTACAGCATCCCCTGGTGGACCACAAAGCGGGAGTACAACGTCTCGGCCCCGGTTGTTGTGGTGCACCTTCCACGACCAAGACATTTTCCCAGGCCTGAGATAATGTCGGGTCCTAGTGTTGTGCTGTACCGAAATTTTCACCAGAGACGTTGAGGTCTGCCAACTCGGGACCTGACAGCAGCTCCTCCACATCTCCCACCATTACATGCAATGGAAATGTTTCTGTTTCCTCCACTGTAGGAGTGGTTACCCCAACTGTGGTTGCTTCAGACTCAGGTTCCCAGGGTTCCGGGGTCACCCCTGAATAGGGTCAGTCTATTGGGGACACCCCTGCCTCACAGGAACTCTTAACTGGGACCACAAGGACACAAATCCTGGTCGTGGAGTAACCTCTCCCTCTCGGCCACTCTTTCAAAGACCGGCAGGTAGGTCTCAACATTATCTGCAGCGGTCATCTTAGGCATCGCCAACCGAACAGCCTTCCGTGCATCTGGGTTGGTCCGGGTTTTCGCAGCATGCTTGAAGCGCCATCACCTGTGGTAGCAGTAGCTGGTTGGTCTCCTGCTGGTGCTTGTTGGCCTCCTGCTGGTGCCTGTTGAATTACTGCTGCTGTTTCGTGGGTTCCTGCTGTAGCCTGTTTGTCTCCCGCTGCTGTAAGTTGGCCTCCATGAGTGCCTTTATAACTGCCTCTATTTTGGCAACACTCCTCTGCTTCAACTTTCTCGAGAAAACAGCGCTGCTGTACTGTCAGACACTTGCCAGCAGGATCGTTGCCCCTAGCAACCACTTCAACAGGTTATCCCAGCCACAGTTCTTTGCAAACAGCGTACAGCAAGTCAAACGCTGACCTCACTGCGGTGCCCGCATCTTCCACCAAATGTGAAGACTCGCTCTTGCAGATAGGTGTGGTTGCAGTATTGAGGTAAGGAGACAGCGGTTTTAAATCACACATGAGTTTGTGCCGTGCGGCACTAAGCAGGACTTTTCCAAGCCTCCAGGTAGGCTGTTTAGCAGCTTCCACTCTAGGAGCAACAACAGGGAAGAACTCCACACACAACTTTCTCTTGCTCTGTGAGCTGCAAATACCAAATCCCCCTCAGGTGGTGAAGCAGCCTAGCTTTAAGGCCAACAAAAGCTGGCCTGGATTGTGGGGAATGACCCCCACCCTGCACTTGGTCATTCCCAGTAAGAGCTGTCCCGGAATGGCCTTAAAGCCATACTACAGTCTTAGTGTCAGACTACCTCACAATACAGACACTGAATAATACCGGCTCTTACTTCTAGTGTTGAGCGGCATAGGCCATATTCGAATTCGCGAATATTCGCGAATATATGGACGAATATTCGTCATATTCGCGAATATTCGCATATTCGTAATATTCGCGTTTTATTTTCGCACATGCGAATATTCGCGTGTGCAAAAATTAACATATGCGAATATTCGCATATTCAAAATTAGCATAAACGAAAATTTGCATATGCGAAAATTTGCATATTCAAATTTTCGTATATGCGAACATTCGCACACCGGTCTCACACAGTAGTATTAGAGCCTTCTTACACCACATAAGCTGGAAGCAGAGAGGGATGATCACTGTGATGTGTACTGTGAAAAAAAAACAAAAAAAAACCAAAACGAATATTCGTAATTACGAATATATAGCGCTATATTCGCAAATATTCGCGAATTCGCGAATATGCGATATTCGCAAATAAAATTCGAATTGCGAATATTCGCGAGCAACACTACTTACTTCACCATAGCCAGGAGCCTTAGTGACACATACCGCCCATCGACCACCATACCCTTCCCCTTCTCACATACCAGACAGCAGTGCTAGGCAAGACCTCATTATTTGATCCTCGTTCATCTTGCCATATACACTGTAGCAGCTTACAAAAAAGTCACAGGGGGAGATTTATCAAAACCTGTCCAGAAGAAAAGTTGACCAGTTGCCCATAGCAACCAATCAGATCACTTCTTTCATTTTTCACAGGCCTTTTCAAAAATGAAAGAAGTCATCTGATTGGTTGCTATGGGCAACTCAGCAACTTTTCCTCTGGACAGGTTTTGATAAATTTCCCTCACTGTCTTTACTAAAATAACTGAGACACATTTATTTGAACCATACTACAGGCACGCTATGTCTGGAGCAGAGTAACTCACAAAGCTGGTGTGTACTAGGGGACCTTTGCTGTAGCCATTGTCGTGTCACTAGTCCCTTTGTCTTTATCCCTGAAGCTGTACGGCTCACATTTTCTGTAAGAAGTCTTACTCACATAATGTTGTAGTTCCCAATAGCAGGGTGCAGGTTTGAAGGGTCTGTAGCTTAGCAACCACACCATCCTATGGTCTAGGTATGGGGTCTTTGTGCAAATCTTCTCCAAACACTGTCTATTTCTCCTTCCTCTGCTCAGTCTCTCAGGTGGGGCCAGGTTAAGTTGATGTCCAAGTCAATTTTCTCTGAAAGAGATTGTGGTAACTGCCTTGCGGAGGTGTAGTATAGTTGGAGTGCTGCTTCGGTATATGAGGGGTTAATTTAACCCCTGTAACTCGTGACGCCAGGGTGAGGGTTAATACGCTTAGGTAAATCTTCGGCCTATCCCCACTCTTCCCAGAAACGATAGGTGCGTGCTTAAATGAATGAAGGTCCACAATAGAGATGAACTTGAACTTGCATAAACTTTACTGGAGTACTTGCGGTACATCCAATTAACAGCAACAGTCTTAGCAATACAGTCTCTATACAGAACGGCAGTGATTGACAGATGCTGAGGACCATTGACTTATCCAAAGAGTTATTAGAATTAGGATTGGTGCAGAGATCCGTCCGGATTTAGGGGTCTATTTAGGTCCGGTGATCTTGCTGAGTTAATAGGGATTTAGATAACTCAAACTAGGTTTGGGCCTAGTTACTGCTGATGACAGCTGCGCAGATCCGTCTTCATCAGCAGCCCACGAGGAAAGAGAGCAAGTAATGGCCGCCGCTCCCTAATATGGGCATGGCCATTTTGGATTGGTCCGTGTCAGCTGTCACTCACCGTTGCAATGCATGGTGGGTGAACACGTCACAGGGACCTCCAAAGGTCCTAAAGCAAAACCATAGAGTTTACCTGATCACGTGACCCGCAGGTCCTGTTACGCTCCGAACAGGTAAATAACTAAATATATACATTTTTATACTTATAGTTAACTAAATATCAAATAGAACTACTATATTTTTTGAATTCAGGTAGAAGAAACAGACACAGTCGCACATCTACAATCTTGTATAATGATCTAATTGCTTCTCAGCATAATATCAAAAACTAACAGGTTGTTAGTATACATTTTTGATCAAAAAGTACAAGCCCACTCGCCACGTCAAGGCCCCCTATTTAGAGTGGGTCCCTAACGTCCCTAGCATAAAATGGCGTAGCACTGGGCGGCGACCACCACCGCCGCGACACCAATGCCCACGGGGGGATCGACCCACTGGCAGAGTGGCCCCAATGTCACCCAAACCAGTCTATGGGCCGCACCCCCCCCACAGACACGGTGCCACGGCAGCAACGGACGCCGCACAGCACCACACCAGTGCGAACAAGGTGTAACAGCACACTTACTATGCTCTTCCAGTCAGACTGGGAGGCTGCTGGGAAAGAAATGGCCCTGGTGTAGCTAACTACTACTTATATAGGGTTGGGCTGAGGGGGTGGGGAAGAGTGCAGACACATGTTCAATCAAAAAAAAAGGGGGGGATAGAAAACACAATGTGAATTCAGGTAGAAGAAACAGACATGGTCGCACATCTACAATCTTGTATAATGATCTAATTGCTTCTCAGCATAATATCAAAAACTAACAGGTTGTTAGTATACATTTTAGATCAAAAAGTACAAGCCCACTCGCCACGTCAAGGCCACCTATTTAGAGTGGGTCCCTAACGTCCCTAGCATAAAATGGCGTAGCACTGGGCGGCGACCACCACCGCCGCGACACCAATGCCCACGGGGGGAACGACCCACTGGCAGAGCGGCCCCAATGTCACCCAAACCAGTCTATGGGCCGCACCCCCCCGCAGACACGGCGCCACGGCAGCAATGGACGCCGCACAGCACCACACCAGTGTGAACTACTATATTTTTACTGAGTAAGTGAGAGGTGACAAGGGGAAAACTAGACAAGAGGGACCCGATGTCCTAGGGACTCTGACTATGGGGTCCTCTATACAGGTAACGTATAGGTAGCGGTACCGGGACACCACAAGATGGTATAGCTCTAAGATATCCTGTTCTCTGAATAACCCTATCAGGGAGAGTCTAATGTGCTCTGCTCTCCTCTACATGAGACTACTACCAACTTCCTGTTCTACTCAGTAGAAAGCTCCTCCCTTTTCTTTTGGAAAGTTCCTGGCTATAGCTATGTATGTGTGCATGTTAACTCCTTGGCTCCTAGCCAAACCTCATAAAGCCACAATTTCAATACAAAACATAATGCAAAAATTATAAATAGTTTAAAAGAATGAACATATACAAATAACGACCGGATGAATCTAATGGCGCCAACAGCTCGGTGCCTTCTTTAAAGCAGTTCTTAATTCCATGCTCCTGGTTTTGCCTCTTATTTTTGCATTACCAAGTACTGTCTTAAGAGACGGCTATGAATCATTGTGCAGTATGTTCGAGCCACAGCAGATGGCTTTCCATAGACTTCACTTAGCTTCTGAGCAGACGGCATGTCATCCATTATTAAGCAAGCTCTGTCCCGATCACCATACTGGCTCTATCTAGAATAACATGACTGATTGTGTATTGACTGTAGGTTAAAATACCAGGTAATCGCTCATATAAAATATCCAAATTTATATAAATATCACATTTATAGATAAAGGCAGTAAAGCACTGTGTGACTAGAAATAACCTGGTTGTTCTACAAGTGGCTCTGGTTTGGCTCGTATTTCTGACCACAAGACTGACATAGTAATGTAATAAAAGACCAGCTACAGTGGGGCAAAAAAGTATTTAGTCAGCCACCAATTGTGCAGGTTCTTACAATTCAAAATATGAGAGAGACCTGTAATTTTCATCATAGGTATACCTTGACTATGAGAGATATAATGAGAAAAATAAATCCATAAAATAACGTCTGATTTTTAAAGAATTTATTTTCAAATTATGGTGGAAAATAAGTATTTGGTCAATAACAAAAGTTTATCTCAATACTTTGTTATATACCCTTTGTTGGCAATGACAGAGGTCAAACATTTTCAGTATGTCTTCACAAGGTTTTCACACACTGTTGCTGGTATTTTGGCCCATTCCTCCATGCAAATCTCCTCTAGAGCAGTGATGTTTTGGGGCTGTCGCTGGGCAACACAGATTTTTGACTCCCTCCAAAGGTTATCTCTGGGGTGAGATCTGGAGACTGGCTAGGCGACTCGAGGACCTTGAAATGCTTCTTATGAAGCCACTCCTTCATTGCCCTGTTGATGGGTTTGAGACAATTGTCATGCTGAAAGACCCAGCCACGTTTCATCTTCAATGCCCTTGCTGATGGAAGGAGGTTTTCACTCAAAATCTCCCGATACATGGCCCCATTCGTTCTTTCCTTTACATGGATCAGTCGTCCTCGTCCTGTAGCAGAAAAACAGCCCCAAAACATGATGTTTCCACCCCCATGTTTCACAGTAGGTGAGGTGTTCTTTGGATGCAACTCAGCATTCTTTCTCCTCCAAACTTGACGAGATGATTTTTTACTTTGGTTTCATCTGACCATATGACATTCTCCCAATACTCTTCTGGATCATCCAAATGCTCTCTAGCAAACTTCAGACGGGCCCAGACATGTACTGGCTTAAGCATGGGAACACGTCTGGCACTGCATGATTTGAGTCCCTGGTGGCGTAGTGTGTTACTGATGGTATCCTTTGTTACTTTGGTCTCAGCTCTCTGCAGGTCATTCACTAGGTCCCCCCGTGTGGTTCTGGGATTTTTGCCCACTGTTCTTTTGATCATTTTGACACCACGGGGTGAGATCCTGCATGGAGCCCCAAATTGAGGGAGATTATCAGTGGTCTTGAATGTCTTCCATTTTATAATAATTGCTCCCACAGTTGATTTCTTCACACCAAGCTGCTTGCCTATTGCAGATTTAGTCTTCCCAGCCTGGTGCAGGTCTACAATTTTGTTTCTGGTGTCCTTCAACAGATCTTTGGTCTTGGCCATAGAGGAGTTTGGAGTGTGACTGTTTGAGGGTGTGGACAGGTGTCTTTTATACTGATAACAAGTTCAAACAGATGCCATTAATACAGGAGGTAAGTGGAGGACAGAGGAGACTCTTTACCCCTTAAGGACCAAGCCAATTTTCACCTTAAGGACCAGGCCAATTTTATTTTAGTGTTTTCGTTTTTTCCTCCTCGCCTTCTAAAATCCATAACTCTTTTATATTTCCATTTACAGACCCATATAAGGGCTTGTTGTTTGCGTGACCAATTGTACTTTGTAATGAAACCTCTCATTTTACCATTAAATGTACGGCAAACCCAAAACCAAATTTTTTTAAGGAGGAAATTTAAATGAAAACCAAAATTTAGCACATTATGGAGGGGTTCGTTTTCACACTGTACAATTTACGGTAAAAATTATATGTGTTCTTTATTCTGTGGGTCAATACGATTAAAATTATACCCATGGCTAGATATTTATATACTTTTGTACCGCTTAAAAAAAATCTATAACTTTTTGTACAAAATCAGTAATCTAAAATCGCCCTATTTTGACCACCTATAACTTTTAAATTTTTCCCTATATAGGGCGGTATGAGGGCTTATTTTTTTGTGCCATCATCTGTACTTTTTTTAGATACCACATTTGCACATATAAAACTTTTAGATCATTTTTTATAATTTTTTTTTAATAAAATGTGACAAAAAAGCTGCATTTTTGGAATTTTTTGTTTTTACGTTTACACCATTCGCCGAACGGGATCATTAACATAATATTTTGATAGTTCGGACATTTTCACACGTAGCGATACCAAATATGTATATTTTTTTTTAAATTACGCTTTTTGGGGGTAAAATGGGAAAAACTGACAATTTTTATTGGGGGAGGGGATTTTTCACTTTTTTTTACTTTTTACTTTTACATTTTTCAACTTTTTTTTTACACTTTTTATGTCACTATTTATAGCAATCATTTGATTGCTAATACTGTTCAGTGCTGTGCATAGGACACAGCACTGCTCAGTTTTATCGGTCCTCTTCTGCTCTGGTCTGCTCGATCTCAGACCAGAGCAGAAGACCCCGGGATACGGCCGGAGCCAGGTGAGGGGACCTCCGTCCGCCATGCTGGATGATCGGATCGCTGCGGCAGCGCTGCGGGCGATCCGATCATCCATTAAAAGTACCACAATGCCGCAGATGCCATGATCTGTATTGATCACGGCATCTGAGGGGTTAATGGCGGACATCCGCGCGATCGCGGATGTCGGCCATTACGGGCGGGTCCCCGGCTGCTGATAGCAGCCGGGACCTGCCGTGTATGACGCGAGCACCGTTCCGATCATACACAGGACGTAAATGTATGTCCTGGTGCGGGAAGTCCCGCCAAGCCAGGACGTACATTTACGTCCGTGGTCGTTAAGGGGTTAAAGAAGAAGTTACAGGTCTGTGAGAGCCAGAAATCTTGCTTGTTTGTAGGTGACCAAATACTTATTTTCCACCATAATTTGCTAATAAATTCTTTGAAAATCAGACAATGTGATTTTATGGATTTTTTTCTCATTCTGTCTCTCATAGTTGAGGTATACCTATGATGAAAATTACAGGCCTCTCTCATCTTTTTAAGGGGAGAACTTGCACAATTGGTGGCTGACTAAATACTTTTTTCCCCCACTGGACGTGGTATAAAATATATGATAGGTAACCAGAGTGGCCTGCTGGGCAGTCGAATCCTATAATAACAGTTGTCATGCAGGATTAAAGCTCCATTAGATGTTGACTGCTTTTATACAGGAAGGCATACAGAGAGCAGAGTTCTCCGACCTTTTGTATGACAACTTCCAGATACAATAGACATGTTGCGCCACAAGGAGTTCTTAAAAAAAGACCTCTCACAGCAGAGAAAAGCGCCAAATACGCCAAATTATCTTTGTTTTCCTTGCTCCCTGTTTTTTTTTTTTTTAGCTAATTTTTTATTAGAGTAGCTCTGTTTTTCCATTACTTTTAATGCTTGAAATGTAAATTATCCTTTTGGCAACTTGGGCATGACCTTTCCCTACACCAATGTTCCCCAATCAGTGTGCCTCCAGCTGTTGCAAAACTACAACTGGGAATGACCTTTCTCTACACCAATGTTCCCCAACCAGTGTGCCTCCAGCTGTCGCAAAACTACAACTTCCAGCTCGCCCGGACAGCCGAAGGCTGTCCGGGCGTGCTGGAAGTTGTAGTTTTGCAACAGCTGGAAGCACAATGGTTTACAAAAACTGCCCTACATTGACATTGTCCAATGAAAGAAAACAGTACCAGATTAGCAAAATTTTGAAATGTGTCTAAGATATGACTTGCTCTTGCCCACCTCACTGACAGTATCAGTTAAAGAATGGAGAAAAAGATCATGCGGTATCTAGAGTTAACCATACATATAAGATTTTTTTTTAAATTATTGTTATAATTTTCAAATACAAAAAATGAATAGCACATACAATCATATCATTGAAAATGACCATACAACCCTTCATCCCCACAATTACCCCAACCCCTCCCTTCCGAGTGCAGGTGAAGAAGGGGAAAAAAAAACAAAACTTTTCTTATTATTAATATTACTGCAAAAGTTCCAAAAGAAATGGATCTAAATCAGGCGCAGCTACAGTGGAAGAAGGATGACGATTTCCATGGTTTCATCAAGTTTATTCAGGGCACAAAAGCAACGCGTTTCTTGCCCGCAAAGGGCACTTCCTCAGGCAATGTGCATATCTCATGCACATTGCCTGAGGAAGTGCTCTTTGTGGGCAAGAAACACGTTGCTTTTGTGCCCTGAATAAACTTGATGAAACCATGGGCATCGTCATCCTTCTTCCACTGTAGCTGCGCCTGATTTAGATCCATTTTCTTTTGGAACTTTTGCTGTTGTATTTGCCGGGAAGGGAGGACCTGACCGGAGGATCGAGGCTGCAAACAGACTATCCTTTTCCACACGTTATATGGTATGTGCAATACAGACAAAGAATAAGTCAGCCAGCACTTTAGTTGATACCAAACTATTATATGGATCTGGCCTGCAGGCGCACGCTACTAGGCTAAATATACAGTATACAAATATACTTATTCTTTGTCTGTATTGCACATACGGGGGAGTGGCTACCTCCATGTTGGCCTTGCACCCCACCCACCTCTATCAGGTGTGTATATAAGGTGTCTTGAATGTTCCAGATTCTGCCATGCTTACTGAACTGTTCACACCGAGGCATATTCACAGTGTAGGGTCCGTCCCAATGAGGCCACCTTATCGCGGTGGGACGGTCCAAGCTATTTGACCGCTGGCGGAGACAAATTTGCGAGCTAAGTGCCTCACTATCTCATAGTTTCACATTTGCATCTATTACACTATAGCTGTATAGCTCTCCATGTTTTATCTGCATGTTCATGTTTCACCTATATCTTTGTGCTGGTAGTGTGCTGCTGCATTCTTCTGTTGCTGTATATTTAGCCTAGTAGCGTGCACCTGTAGGCCAGGTCCATATAATAGTTTGGTATCAACTAAAGGGCTGGCCGACTTATTCTTTGTCTGTATTGCACATACGACGGAGTGGCTACCTCCATGTTGGCCTTGCACCCCACCCACCTCTATCAGGTGTGTATATAAGGTGTCTTGGATGTTCCAGACCCTGCCATGCTTACTGAACTGTTCACACAGAGGCATATTCACAGTGTAGGGTCCGTCCCAATGAGGCCACCTTATCGCGGTGGGACGGTCCAAGCTATTTGACCGCCGGCGGAGACGAATTTGCGAGCTAAGTGCCTCACTATCTCATAGTTTCACATTTGCATCTATTACACCATAGCTGTATAGCTCTCCATGTTTTATCTGCATGTTCATGTTTCACCTATATCCTTGTGCTGGCAGTGTGCTGCTGCATTCTTCTGTTGCTGTATATCTAGCCTAGTAGCGTGCACCTGTAGGCCAGGTCCATATTATAGTTTGGTATCAACTAAAGGGCTGGCTGACTTATTCTTTGTCTGTATTGCACATACGACGGAGTGGCTACCTCCATGTTGGCCTTGCACCCCACCCACCTCTATCAGGTGTGTATATAAGGTGTCTTGGATGTTCCAGACCCTGCCATGCTTACTGAACTGTTCACACAGAGGCATATTCACAGTGTAGGGTCCGTCCCAATGAGGCCACTGTTACGCCGAGCGCTCCGGGTCCCCGCTCCTCCCCGGAGCGCTCGCTTCTCTCTCGCTACCGCAGCGCTCCGGGCAGCTCCACTGACCCGGTGCGCTGCGATACCGTCTCCAGCCGGGATGCGATTCGCGATGCGGGTAGCGCCCGCTCGCGATACGCACCCCGACTCCCGTACCTGACTCGCTCTCCGTCTGTCCTGTCCCGGCGCGCGCGGCCCCGCTCCCTAGGGCGCGCGCGCGCCGGGTCTCTGCGATTTAAAGGGCCACTGCGCCGCTGATTGGCGCAGTGGTTCCAATTAGTGTGTTCACCTGTGCACTCCCTATTTATACTTCACTTCCCCTTCACTCCCTCGCCGGATCTTGTTGCCATTGTGCCAGTGAAAGCGTTTCCTTGTGTGTTCCTAGCCTGTGTTCCAGACCTCCTGCCGTTGCCCCCAACTACGATCCTTGCTGCCTGCCCCGACCTTCTGCTACGTCCGACCTTGCTTCTGTCTACTCCCTTGTACCGCGCCTATCTTCAGCAGTCAGAGAGGTTGAGCCGTTGCTAGTGGATATGACCTGGTCACTACCGCCGCAGCAAGACCATCCCGCTTTGCGGCGGGCTCTGGTGAAAACCAGTAGTGACTTAGAACCGATCCACTAGCACGGTCCACGCCAATCCCTCTCTGGCACAGAGGATCCACTACCTGCCAGCCGGCATCGTGACAGTAGATCCGGCCATGGATCCCGCTGAAGTTCCTCTGCCAGTTGTCGCCGACCTCACCACGGTGGTCGCCCAGCAGTCACAACAGATAGCGCAACAAGGCCAACAGCTGTCTCAACTGACCGTGATGCTACAGCAGCTACTACCACAGCTTCAGCAATCATCTCCTCCGCCAGCTCCTGCACCTCCTCCGCAGCGAGTGGCCGCTTCTGGCCTACGACTATCCTTGCCGGATAAATTTGATGGGGACTCTAAATTCTGCCGAGGCTTTCTTTCCCAATGTTCCCTGCACTTGGAGATGATGTCGGACCAGTTTCCTACTGAAAGGTCTAAGGTGGCTTTCGTAGTCAGCCTTCTGTCTGGAAAAGCTCTGTCATGGGCCACACCGCTCTGGGACCGCAATGACCCCGTCACTGCCTCTATACACTCCTTCTTCTCGGAAATTCGAAGTGTCTTTGAGGAACCTGCCCGAGCCTCTTCTGCTGAGACTGCCCTGTTGAACCTGGTCCAGGGTAATTCTTCCGTTGGCGAGTACGCCGTACAATTCCGTACTCTTGCTTCAGAATTATCCTGGAATAATGAGGCCCTCTGCGCGACCTTTAAAAAAGGCCTATCCAGCAACATTAAAGATGTTCTGGCCGCACGAGAAATCCCTGCTAACCTACATGAACTCATCCATCTTGCCACTCGCATTGACATGCGTTTTTCCGAAAGGCGTCAGGAGCTCCGCCAGGATATGGACTTTGTTCGCACAAGGCGTTTTTTCTCCCCGGCTCCTCTCTCCTCTGGTCCCCTGCAATCCGTTCCTGTGCCTCCCGCCGTGGAGGCTATGCAGGTCGACCGGTCTCGCCTGACACCTCAAGAGAGGACACGACGCCGCATGGAGAATCTCTGCCTGTACTGTGCCAGTACCGAACACTTCCTGAAGGATTGTCCTATCCGTCCTCCCCGCCTGGAAAGACGTACGCTGACTCCGCACAAAGGTGAGACAGTCCTTGATGTCTACTCTGCTTCTCCACGTCTTACTGTGCCTGTGCGGATATCTGCCTCTGCCTTATCCTTCTCTACTATGGCCTTCTTGGATTCCGGATCTGCAGGAAATTTTATTTTGGCCTCTCTCGTCAACAGGTTCAACATCCCAGTGACCAGTCTCGCCAGACCCCTCTACATCAATTGTGTAAACAATGAAAGATTGGACTGTACCATACGTTTCCGCACGGAGCCCCTTCTAATGTGCATCGGACCTCATCACGAGAAGATTGAATTTTTGGTCCTCCCCAATTGCACTTCCGAAATCCTCCTTGGACTACCCTGGCTTCAACTCCATTCCCCAACCCTGGATTGGTCCACTGGGGAGATCAAGAGTTGGGGGCCCTCTTGTTTCAAGGACTGCCTAAAGCCGGTTCCCAGTACCCCTTGCCGTGACTCTGTGGTTCCCCCTGTAACCGGTCTCCCTAAGGCCTATATGGACTTTGCGGATGTTTTTTGCAAAAAACAAGCTGAGACTCTACCTCCTCACAGGCCTTATGATTGTCCTATTGACCTCCTCCCGGGCACTACTCCACCCCGGGGCAGAATCTATCCTCTGTCCGCCCCAGAGACTCTTGCTATGTCGGAGTACATCCAGGAAAATTTAAAAAAAGGCTTTATCCGTAAATCCTCCTCTCCTGCCGGAGCCGGATTTTTCTTTGTGTCCAAAAAAGATGGCTCTCTACGTCCTTGCATTGACTACCGCGGTCTTAATAAAATCACGGTAAAGAACCGCTACCCCCTACCCCTCATCTCTGAACTCTTTGATCGCCTCCAAGGTGCCCACATCTTTACTAAACTGGACTTAAGAGGTGCTTATAATCTCATCCGCATCAGAGAGGGGGATGAATGGAAAACGGCATTTAACACTAGAGATGGACACTTTGAGTATCTGGTCATGCCCTTTGGCCTGTGCAACGCCCCTGCCGTCTTCCAAGACTTTGTTAATGAAATTTTTCGTGATCTCTTATACTCCTGTGTTGTTGTATATCTGGACGATATCCTGATTTTTTCTGCCAATCTAGAAGAACACCGCCAGCATGTCCGTATGGTTCTTCAGAGACTTCGTGACAATCAACTTTATGCCAAGATAGAGAAATGTCTGTTTGAATGCCAATCTCTTCCTTTCCTAGGATACTTGGTTTCTGGCCAGGGACTACAAATGGATCCAGACAAACTCTCTGCCGTCTTAGATTGGCCACGCCCCTCCGGACTCCGTGCTATCCAACGTTTTTTGGGGTTCGCCAATTATTACAGGCAATTTATTCCACATTTTTCTACCGTTGTGGCCCCTATCGTGGCTTTAACCAAAAAAAATGCCAATCCCAAGTCTTGGCCTCCTCAAGCGGAAGACGCCTTTAAACGGCTCAAGTCTGCCTTTTCTTCGGCTCCCGTGCTCTCCAGACCTGACCCTTCTAAACCCTTCCTATTGGAGGTTGATGCCTCCTCTGTAGGAGCTGGAGCGGTCCTTCTACAAAAAAATTCTTCCGGGCATGCTGTTACTTGTGGTTTTTTTTCTAGGACCTTCTCTCCGGCGGAGAGAAACTACTCCATCGGGGATCGAGAGCTTCTAGCCATTAAATTAGCACTTGAGGAATGGAGGCATCTGCTGGAGGGATCAAGATTTCCAGTTATTATTTACACCGATCACAAGAACCTCTCCTATCTCCAGTCTGCCCAACGGCTGAATCCTCGCCAGGCCAGGTGGTCTCTGTTCTTTGCCCGATTTAATTTTGAAATTCACTTTCGGCCTGCCGATAAGAACATTAGGGCCGATGCTCTCTCTCGTTCCTCGGATGCCTCGGAAGTTGAACTCTCTCCACAACACATCATTCCTCCTGACTGCCTGATTTCCACTTCTCCAGCCTCCATCAGGCAAACTCCTCCAGGAAAGACCTTCGTCTCTCCACGCCAACGCCTCGGAATCCTCAAATGGGGTCACTCCTCCCATCTCGCAGGTCATGTAGGCATCAAGAAATCTGTGCAACTCATCTCTCGCTTCTATTGGTGGCCGACTCTGGAGACGGATGTCGTGGACTTTGTGCGAGCCTGCACTGTCTGTGCCCGGGATAAGACTCCTCGCCAGAAGCCCGCTGGTTTTCTTCATCCTCTGCCTGTCCCCGAACAGCCTTGGTCTCTGATTGGTATGGATTTTATTACAGACCTACCCCCATCCCGTGCCAACACTGTTGTTTGGGTGGTCGTTGATCGATTCTCCAAGATGGCACATTTCATCCCTCTTCCTGGTCTTCCTTCAGCGCCTCAGTTGGCTAAACAATTTTTTGTACACATTTTTCGTCTTCACGGGTTGCCCACACAGATAGTCTCGGATAGAGGCGTCCAATTTGTGTCAAAATTCTGGAGGGCTCTCTGTAAACAACTCAAGATTAAATTAAACTTTTCTTCTGCATATCATCCTCAATCCAATGGACAAGTGGAAAGAATTAACCAGGTCTTGGGTGATTATTTACGACATTTTGTTTCCTCCCGCCAGGATGATTGGGCAGATCTTCTACCATGGGCCGAATTCTCGTATAACTTTAGAGTCTCTGAATCTTCCTCCAAATCCCCATTTTTCGTGGTGTACGGCCGTCACCCTCTTCCCCCCCTTCCTACTCCCTTGCCCTCTGGTTTGCCCGCTGTAGATGAAGTGACTCGTGATCTTTCCATCATATGGAAAGAGACCCAAGATTCTCTTTTACAGGCTTCATCTCGCATGAAAAAGTTTGCCGATAAGAAAAGAAGAGCTCCCCCCATTTTTGCTCCCGGAGACAAGGTATGGCTCTCCGCTAAATATGTCCGCTTTCGTGTCCCCAGTTACAAACTGGGTCCACGCTATCTTGGTCCCTTCAAAGTCTTGTGCCAAATTAATCCTGTCTCTTACAAACTTCTTCTTCCTCCTTCTCTCCGTATTCCTAATGCCTTTCATGTCTCTCTTCTTAAACCACTCATCATCAACCGTTTCTCTCCCAAGTTAGTTTCTCCCACTCCTGTCTCCGGTTCTTCTGACATCTTCTCGGTGAAAGAGATACTGGCCTCCAAGACGATCAGAGGAAAAAAGTTCTTTTTGGTGGATTGGGAGGGCTGTGGACCTGAAGAGAGATCCTGGGAACCTGAGGACAACATCCTAGACAAAAGTCTGCTCCTCAGGTTCTCAGGCTCTAAGAAGAGGGGGAGACCCAAGGGGGGGGGTACTGTTACGCCGAGCGCTCCGGGTCCCCGCTCCTCCCCGGAGCGCTCGCTTCTCTCTCGCTACCGCAGCGCTCCGGGCAGCTCCACTGACCCGGTGCGCTGCGATACCGTCTCCAGCCGGGATGCGATTCGCGATGCGGGTAGCGCCCGCTCGCGATACGCACCCCGGCTCCCGTACCTGACTCGCTCTCCGTCTGTCCTGTCCCGGCGCGCGCGGCCCCGCTCCCTAGGGCGCGCGCGCCGGGTCTCTGTGATTTAAAGGGCCACTGCGCCGCTGATTGGCGCAGTGGTTCCAATTAGTGTGTTCACCTGTGCACTCCCTATTTATACTTCACTTCCCCTTCACTCCCTCGCCGGATCTTGTTGCCATTGTGCCAGTGAAAGCGTTTCCTTGTGTGTTCCTAGCCTGTGTTCCAGACCTCCTGCCGTTGCCCCCGACTACGATCCTTGCTGCCTGCCCCGACCTTCTGCTACGTCCGACCTTGCTTCTGTCTACTCCCTTGTACCGCGCCTATCTTCAGCAGTCAGAGAGGTTGAGCCGTTGCTAGTGGATACGACCTGGTCACTACCGCCGCAGCAAGACCATCCCGCTTTGCGGCGGGCTCTGGTGAAAACCAGTAGTGACTTAGAACCGATCCACTAGCACGGTCCACGCCAATCCCTCTCTGGCACAGAGGATCCACTACCTGCCAGCCGGCATCGTGACAGCCACCTTATCGCGGTGGGACGGTCCAAGCTATTTGACCGCCGGCAGAGACAAATTTGCGAGCTAAGTGCCTCACTATTTCATAGTTTCACATTTGCATCTATTACACCATAGCTGTATAGCTCTCCATGTTTTATCTGCATGTTCATGTTTCACCTATATCCTTGTGCTGGCAGTGTGCTGCTGCATTCTTTTGTTGCTGTATATATATATATATATATATATATATCAACTCGCTCCAGAAAGTTAAACAGATTTGTAAATTACTTCTATTAAAAAATCTTTATCCTTACAATAATTATCAGCTGCTGAAGTTGAGTTGTTCTTTTCTGTCTGGCAACAGTGCTCTCTGCTGACATCTCTGCTTGTCTTGGGAACTGCATAAAGTAGAAGAGGTTAGCTATGGGGATTTGCTTCTACTCTGGACAGTTCCTGAGACAGGTGTCATCAGAGAGCACTTAGACAGAAAAGAACAGCTCAGCTTCAGCAGCTCATAAGTACTGAAAGGATTAAGAATTTTTAATAGAAGTAATTTACAAATCTGTTTAAAGGGTACCTCTCATCAAAAAAAACTTTTGATATATTATAGATTAATGTATGCAGAATAACTTTACAATTGCACATTATTAAAAAATATGCTTCCCTCTATTTAATTTTCAACTTTGAAGAATTACCACCAGGGGTCTCCCTACCAGTCCTGGCAGCAAGCATTTCAGACTCATGCTGGAGTCCTAAACACTACGAGCTGACAGTCTGCTTTGTTCACAAAGGAGAACACTCAGAGCTGCCAGTCTGCTTTGTCCACAGCCTGTTTGGCTGTGAACAAAGCAGGCTGGCAGCTCTGAGTGTTTAGGACCCCAGCATGAGTCAGAAATGCTTGCTGACAGGACTGATCGGGAAAAATACAATAGAAAGAAGCATATTTTTCATTAACATGCTATTGGAAAGTTATTCAACATTCATTAATCTAAAATATATCAAAAGTTTATTTGATGAGAGGTACCCTTTAACTTTCTGGAGTTACTTGATATATATATATATATATACATATATATATATATATATATATATATATATATATATATATATATAGATATATATATATATATATATATATATAAATAAACGGGATGAGTATTTAACTCAGGCAAAGTTCACCACTCCTGGTGTGACGGAGCTTTCAAGGGCTACTAAGCACTCCGCAGGCATTCTGGGTAGGGGAAACAGCTGTCTGCAGATGGGTACTCTTTCCTTCTGGAGAGAGAGTTCTGGCTTGGCATTAATCCCGATTAGCTTTTTATATTCCGTAACTGGAGCTAAGCTGATACCAGGGAACATCGCCTGAAAAGGTTATGTAATGAGCTGATTTGCATATTCCCCTATATATATATATATATATATATATATATATATATGTGTGTTTTTTTTCCTGGATAACCGCTTTAAAAGACATTGCAGGAACCTCAAGCTGTTCTGATTCATGCAAAAAGTGTGTTGCAAACCCAGCGAAGTTCGGAAGATAGTTTTTCATCAAACCAATCTTTATTGGAGTTCACAGGTTACATCCAAAGGGGAATTTTTTTATCAGATTGACACCTGATGAAGGGGGAATGAACCCCCAAGACGCGTCATTGGATGTAACCCTCCAACACTCCTCCCCCCCCCCCCCCATTACAAAGACTGTCTTCTGAACTTCATTGGGTTTACAGTGGCTAACCAAAGAGTCTTTTTGCACATATCACTGCTGTTTCGACTGCAGGAAACCACGTGTACCTCATGTGACCTTTCAGGCCGAGCAGCATCACCTACACTTCAGTACCAACAGATTGTCTGATATGTGTATTTAAAATATGTTCAGGATGAGTAGCCAATCTTCAGAATGTTCTCTGAGAACCCCTCCACCTTTATATGTGGACGGTGGACTTTAACCATTGGGGTAACACACAAGGTGCCTTCCTCTGCTCTATCATTTTTCTCTCTATATAGGCCAATTAAACATAATCCACTTGAAGTCATCATAAAGCAGCAATGAGGCTCATACAGCTTGATAAAAATGGGTACTAGGAACCTTTGTGATTTTTTCTAAAAAGCAATAAATCAACCTATAAACTGTGGTTGTGCAGCCATGTGTTTTCTGCCAGGGAGCAGTGCTGAGCTTGTCCGTGTCCCGGCTGCAGTCTGAGATTTAGAACTCCAGCATGAGTCTGAAATAAAAAAAAAAATTAAAAAAAAGGCTTGCGGCCAGGACTGGTAGGGAGACCCCTAGTGGTCATTTTTTTCAAAGTGGAAAATTAAATAGAAAGAAACATATTTTTTTAATAACATGCTATTGGAAAGTTATTCTGCATACATTAATCTATAATATATCAAAAGTTTTTTTGATGAAAGGTACACTTTACATTTACCAATGTTAGATGTCCAGGGTTAGAAAACATTAGTTGTACCCATTATGGTTCAGTGCTAAATATATCACTGATCTTGAATAGTAAAAATGTGATATTCATTTAATTTTGCATGGTGCCACTTCCTGTGCTCCAATTATTGCATCTATTTCGTAAGGAAACATTCTTATAATTTTGTCCAGGACTTTATCTCGTGGGACAATATACTTTGTGAATTATATATTTTTATAATGATCTGTTTTATAATTTGTCCTTGGAAATGTGCACACATGGGATATCTGGGCAGATGTCTTTATTTCATAGCTATCCACAAGTGTATCCCAGCTTTTCTCTATGGTCCCTAATCACTCTATGGTCATTATTGGTTTTCCCAAGAGGACAAAATTGTAGCTGTTGAAATATGATGGCTTTTTTATGGTGTATAATAGCATATGTCTGCACCTGCAAGGAGTGTATTTTGTCCCAGACATACCGTATTTTTCGCCATATAAGACGCTCCGGCATATAAGACGCACCCAATTTTAAAGGGTGAAAATCTAGAAAAAAAAAGATTCTGAACCTTCAACCTGCAGACCTCCAGATGTTGCAAAACTACAACTCTCAGCATGCCCGGACAGCCGTTGGCTGTCCGGGCATGCTGAGAGTTGTAGTTTTGCAACATCTGGAGGTGCGCAGGTTGAAGACCACTGGTATAGGAGGTAATACTCACGTGTCCCCGCCGCTCCGGACCCGTCACCGCTGCCCTGGATGTCGCCCTCCATCGCTGTCGTCGCGCCCCTGGGGTGTCCTCGTCGCTCCGGAATGTCTCTGCTGCCGGGTATCCTCGCTCTCCGTCGCCGCCATCACATCACTACGCACGCCGCTACGCACTCCGCTCCTACTGGATGACGGGACGGCGTGCGCGACAACGTGATGACGATGAAGGAGTGCGCCGGCCATGCAGGGGATCCCTGCACGGAGCAGACACCGAGGAGGCAGGTAAGGTCCCTCCCGGTGTCCTGTAACCTGTTCGGGACGCCGCGATATCACCGCGGCAGTCCCGAACAGCCCGACTGAGCAGCCGGGTTAGTGTCACTTTCGCTTCAGACGCGGCGGTCAGCTTTGATCGCGCCGTCTGAAGGGTTAATACAGGGCATCACCGCGATCGGTGGTGTCCTGTATTAGCCGCAGGTCCCGGCCGTTGATGGCCGCAGGGACCGCAGCGATAGGGCAGGTTTTAATGTGTATTTGCCATATAAGACCAACTTTTCCCCCTCAGTTTTGGGGAAGAAAACGTGCGTCTTATATGGTGAAAAATACGGTAATTATTACAGCACAATTAATAAACCAATGTACAATTACTAACATCTAGTAATGAGAATAACGTAACTGAGCTGCCCAGGAGGAATCATCATAAAAAGTCTATACCCATTGGGCTTCACCCTGGGGGAAAGAATATTAGCTGATTCTGCGGTCAGTTCTCTGTGATGGCTGACAACTTTCTTTTGGCCTGTTTTTATTTTTTTTTTATTTTTTTTTTATTCAAAGAAATGTTTATTAAAACACAACCAAAACAAAAACAATGAGGATGATAAGCAAAACAAATTAAAAGAAAAGGTTAAGAAGAACAAAGAAACAGTAACGCAACACCTTTTCGGTCACTTTATTAGAGCTACTATGAGGAAACCATGGGGAACACAAAGGATCTACAGGTTTAACAAGGCCATGAAGGACAGGTACATGTGCTGATGACAGGGAGCCTCTCTGCTTCAATGGGTGGAGAGATCGCTTGGTGGGAGAGAGATGAATCTGCAACAGCTGTAGGCACCCTGATTGAAAACCACAGGTCTTTTGAATGGATGCTGCTCATTTATGTTTCAATGGGTGGAGTGGCTGATGTGTGGGAGGGAGAAAAATGGAATTGTGGGATTTGTAGTCAAAAAAAGAAAAGTCAAACAAGAAATACCAGTTAACAAAAAGCTAGACACAGTGTTATGGTAATCTCACAACATAGCCATTTAGCCCCAAGACAAGCGCAGATCCTTCCTAAGCATGCCCATTACTGTCTGCCAGGTACATACTAAAATCACCTTATGGTGGAGAACCCCTTTAAGCTTATGATATGGTAGAGAGCCGTTTACACAGACAACCCATTGGGATAAGGATGACATGACAGTGGTCATCCATGTATGGGATATTACTGTACTTTCCTCACCTGGGAGAGCTTCTTGAAGCATTGTCTGTTGGTGGGAAGAGTAACTGATAGAGCCAAAGGCACCAAGCAAACACTCCTTTGGAGTCAGAGGAATGGAGGAATCCATGACATCATTTAGAAACAGCACTACTTGGAACCAGTATCCCTGTACAGTATATGGAGCAATGCCAAATAGGGTGCTTAAAGGTACCTGGCACCAATTTACATTTAGGACAATGTAATTTATTTTTTATTTTTTAAGAGCCGAGGAACGTGCTCTTGAATCACCCAAAGTGCAAGAAAAATTACAAATGTGTTACTCTAAAAACAAAAAAACGTTCACAAAGGATGCGGTCCATCGCAAGCCCTTGCAGGTGTACCCAGAGTTTTTGCAGGGAGGTGCAGAACCTAATGGCCACACACCTCCCCTAGACCGCTAGGAGGGACACTGCATCCTAACAATTCTGTGGACACACAACACTCAAAAAGTGACACAGTGAACAAAAAGAAACAAATAAGTGAATGTGTGCAGGTATACTGCCCAGACATCCAGCCAGATCTATAAAAATGTCTCCAATCCTAGCCAGATAGCCAGGAATCAAGAGGTGAGTGCCACTAAGATCTCACTACGATTTGTAACTACGGTTCCCGTATACGGCTGGCAGGAGGGGGGCGGTGCTTAATCGCGGCGCCCGCACTCAGCTGTATTCGGGAACCGTATTTAATGCATGTCTATGAGCCGACCGGAGTGAACCGCAGCCTCCAGTCGGCTGCGTTTTCGGCCGTATGCGGTTTCCCGACCGCAGGCAAAAACTTGGTTGACCGCGTTTTTGCCTACGGTCGGGAAACTGCATAGGGCCGAAAAAGCAGCCGACCGGAGGCTGCGGTTCACTCCGGTCGGCTCATAGACATGCATTAAATACGGTTCCTGAATACGGCTGAATGCGGGCGCCGCAATTAAGTCCCGCCCCCCTCCTCCCAGCTGTATACGGGAACCGTAGTTACAAATCGTAGTGTGAACCCAGCCTAAGGGGAAGAGATCATGGTGCCAATACACCCAGTGAGTTTTGGCACCTCAGGTTCACCACTCCCCAAGGCACTAATGTACGTCGGCTCTGGACCCTCTCGGCCTCATGGCGAGACCGGGAGGAAACAGGTCACATCAGGGCATACGTTGAGCTGGTTTCATGGCACCAGTCCCGAAGTGCCCCAGTATACCTGCTCCTTCAAGTAGCCATCCATTCCCACCAGTGGACTACCTGCTAAGAACAGATACTACACTTGATCTTAGCCAAAAGTCCAAGAAGCAATACATTTAGGACAGATGTCCTGCCGTCCAGGCTAATACTTAGTGAATCTAGCTGTAGTCAAGAGCATCTGATGTAGGATATTCAGCTGTGTGGCTCTTTTTGGTAACATGGAGAAACTTTTTTCTTTTGGCCTGTGTAAAGGATAGGGCACACATAGATGCTTAACAGTGTACAGTATAGTATCAGATAAGCAGGTGTCTATATTCAGAGGAATATAATTAAAGTGTGGCAAAAATAGTAATCACAAGTTATAGAAGGGGAAGGAGTTGTTTATCATATGCATGAAAGTTCCCCTTATTGCCACCATAAGTGTACCGCTGACACTTATAGCATCAACTGGTATCAGCAGATGGCCTGCTTTAAAGCTAAGCATCAGGTCCTCTCCTGCTGTAATTATCCCTGAGCAGTGCAATACAGTGATGTGCAGCTTGCTTCGCGAAGTCCTCGGCTGTCTCTATCTCTTGTAGGTTGCGTGCCTATAACAGCTTGTGTCTACATTGAAAGGGGTACTCCACCCCTAGACAAGGGGATAAGATGTCTGATTGTGGGGGTCCCCAGCGGTGATCTTGGCTGCGGCACCTCAGACATCCGGTGCACGAGCGAATTTCGGTCCGTGCCGGATGACTGCCAATGCAGGGCACTGCACCCGATGCTCTAAATGAACGCCTGGTGCAGCAGGGAGCTGAACCCCCGCTATCAGACATCTTATCCTTTATCCTTTTGATAGGGGATAAGCTGTCTAGGGGTGAGTACCCCTTTAAGCTGTGTCTACATTGGACACAGACACAATTGAAAGGGGCATGTGTCTGGGAATCCTGGACCTCAATAAGCACCCATTCCTGTCGGGCTCTGTCACGACTTCACCCCCTATCAAAGTGGCATCACCAAGGCCTACTGATAGGCTTGGAAGAGTTCATCGTTATTTCGCCTCAGGCCCCACAGCAGCTCTATGGCCAGTTCCATTGGAGTTACTTCACTGATGAGGACCTATCACTGTTGTTCACCATTAGGTCACAAGAGGCCACTAAGGTTGCCTCTTTGTTTCTTATTTTTAAAATTGAAATAGTGCCCTTTCCTCCTCATACCAGATAGGATCTATAGAATTAAAATTTTAAAACGGGGAAGGCCATAATAGCAAAGAAGACTGGAACCAATCCAGCACCCCCCTGCCATAAGGTGCCGTTAAGTAGGAACTTGATCAAACATATAGCTTACTGTAGATAAGCCCTACTGTTCAAATGTCTATCAACAAGTATCAGAGGATTCAGGGTTCTCCAAAAAAGCCTTCCCCACACCATTACACCACTTCATGCCACCTGAACTGGTTAGATCTGACATGAAGGCTTCATCTAGAGTGTGGCCTTCTTCTCTTTTCCTTAGACAGCAATAGATGTAGAACGGGTCATCTACTGTTATCCAAAAGGAAGAATGTCCAGCATATGATATGCATAAAAGTTTTTGCTTTACTTCGGCTTTGGCAAGGAGTCACAATACAGAGCAGGAACCACTGACGCGTTTCGCACCATCAGGTCTACGATTAAGCACCTAACGGTGTGAAACGTGCCAGACGTTCCTGCTCTGTATTGTGACTCCTTGCCAAAGCCAAAATAAAGCAAAAACTTTTATGCATATCCAGTGCTGGACATTCTTCCTTTTGGATTTGCATTGTAAAGCCGGGGCGGGACCGGTGGGTCCGATAGCAAAGGTGTGCAACAGTGGTCATCAGTGAGTGAGTGGACAACACAGCTCTTTGTTCATCTACTGTTATAGTCCATCCGTGTGACGGAAGAGTGATGTGTTCTGACCCATGAGATCAACACCAGCATTGGCCATCAAAATGATTCCTGGCATCTTCCTCTGTCCTCTTTCATCTACAAGTTGGTATTGCCTACAGGAGCCCCTTTTGCTGGATGTTCTTCCTTGCTCACACCATTCTTTATATACTCCCCAAAACATTGTACCCCACAGCATTGGAAGTTTTTGAAATTCTATCCCCGATGACCAGGCCTTGCTCCAATTGCTCAGATCACTGGATTTTCCCATCTCATGTGAATTCATACTAAAACGGATGACTGGAGTCTATGCTGCGCTCTGTGATCACGGGCCCAATATCTCCATTCAAAGAAACTGCAATTATGAAAGAGTAGTGGGCTTTAAAAATGTGGCCATATGTATGTCATTTATTGTTTTTCTTGATGGATCAGTGGTTAGCCTGTACTCAAATGTCAGTCTGGGAATAGTGATGTCGCCATTACATTGTCTTTATTATCCTGTATAATTGCTGCAAAACCATCAAGCAGTTACTAGTTAATGTGTATTATTTGGTTTCTCTATAATAAAAAAAAAAAATGTTTTCTTTATTATTAAAAATAAAAAAAACAAGAAAAAAAACAGCAAGCATACAGCACAATGCATCTTTTATACAAACATAAAATTATTGCTTCATTTATACAAAGGGAAATAATCTGTATGTGTATAGCTTTAGGCAGACATCCAAAGCAATTCCATTATTTTCATCTTTCTGCATGCAAAGTACACATTCAGTGGCTTTTTAAATAAGTAGATAGGAGAAGAGGCCGCCATCATTTTAAATAAACTTATCTTCCAATTTTGGTGTAGTGTATAGACATTTTTTTCTATTCAGCTTCTCTTCTAATAAGTGTTACAGCCTCCAAAATGTCTAATTCAATTACTGCTGTATTACAAATATACCACAAATACATTCAAATGTATTAGAACTGTATTCCCCTTTATGTCCAAATGTGCAAATGCAACTTCTGCTTCCCCATCCCTTATTGGGAAAGAATGATAAAAGATGAAAGAAAAGTCTAATTGTTGTTACCTTTTCTATGTACGAATGTACATACAATGCATTTTTTTTTCACATTTCGTTATGTTGCAGCCTTGTCCTTTTCCCTCATAATTCTGCACACAATGCCCCATAATGAAAAAGTGATAACACAATGTTAAAAATCGTTGCTAATTTATTGAAGGTAAAGAAAAAATTAAAGTCTTTCAGTGACAAGTACAGCATATACTCGAGTATAAGCCGACCCGTATATAAGCCGAGGCCCCTAATTTCACCTTATAAACCTTGTAAAACTTATTGACTCGAGTTTAAGCCTACGGTGGGAAATACATCATCCCCCCTGTCATCATCCAGACCCCCCCATGTCATCATCACACCTGTCATCAACACCCCCTGTCATCATCACCCCCTGTCATCATCACCCCCTTTCATCATCCAGACACCCTGTCATCATCACCCCCTGTCATCATCCAGACGCCCTGTCATCATCACCCCCTGTCATCAACCAGACATCCCCTGTCATCATCACCCCCTGTCATCATCCAGACCCTTGTCATCATAACCCCGTCAACCCCCTGTCATCATCCAGACCCCTGTCATCATCACCCTCTGTCAAACCCCCCTGTCATCATCACCCCCCGTCATCATCACCCCCCTGTCATCATCAACCCCCTGTCAATATATCTCGTTGTCTACTCACCTCCCTGGTTATCTCATTCCTGTTGCCTAGTAGCTGCAGGGACCGTACGCTTTCCGGTGGAGAGGGTGAGGCGGTCCAGGCCATCCATCTTCACCTGAAGGCCCTCTTCTCTGCTCCGGGCCAGCCCCAGACTAGTGAGCTGCATTAACGATGACGCACAGGGACGTCCGTGCGCAGGGACCGGTGGGGAGGGTGAGCCGGTTCGGGCCGTCCATCTTCACCAAGAGGCCCTCTTCACCTCTCCGAGCCTGCCCCAATCTAATGACGCTGCCTTGACGCTGCCACACAAGGACGTCCGTGCGCAGGGATCCCACTGACATCACAGACATCTGCTGTGCACGGACGTCCCTGCGCGGCAGCGTCATTAGATTGGGGCAGGCTCAGAGTGATGAAGAGGGGCTCCCGGTGAAGATGGACGGCACCCCCCCCCCCCCAACCGGTATGCCTGAAGCGGGTTTTTTTCACTCGAGTATAAGCCGAGGGGGGCGTGTTCAGCACGAAAAATTGTGCTGAAAAACTCAGCTTATACTTATATGAGTATACACAGTATTTAAAGGGGTACTCCGCTGCTCAGCCTTTGGAACAAACTGTTCCGAATGCTGGAGCTGGCGCTGGGGGCTTGTGAGGTCATAGCCCCACCCCCTCATGCCCTGCCCCCTCAATGCAAGTCTATGGGAGGGGGCGTGACAGCTTAAGGGACTTTGTGAAAAGTTTATGTCAAGAGGCGCTTGTGAAATAGAGTGGGAGGTGAAGAAAAGCCTGCCATATGGAACAGTGCTGTAGTCGTGAATACTATGTGTAAAATTCGTGTCAAAGCGATGTTACGTGCCAAGATGTCTACTGCCATACCTGAAAGGGTTAATCTGTTGGAGGAAAAATGCATGAAGGGATCCCGCCAAAGCCAGCGTCCCAACCCTGGGCGTGGAAGCCAAGTCGCGGTTTCCAGTCCTAAGTGGAACCTGAAAGGTCCGCCCCTTGTTGCCGGGAGGGCGGTAGAAGAGGACGCACCGCTGAGTCACTTCTGGTCCCAGGCGCTGCTGATGATGAAGTTCCGGTCGGTGGCCATTTTATCAGAGACCTGCATAAGAAGCGGAGCGGAGCTGGGCCTCTTCAGTCTTACGGAAGTTCCTAGTGAGAGCAAGATAGCGGAAGCACAGCAGAACACTAGGTCAGAGAGTCCCAAGATGGCACCGGAGGCCCGGCAATTTGCCGCGGCCATGGCCCAGATGTTCCAAGAGTTAGCGGATCATCTGCAAAGATTCCCCATTGGGGCCAAAGACTCCCATCTCAAAGTTTTGCTGCCTGAGGATGATGGAGACTGGCCTGCAACTCCAGAATAGTGCCACCGTGGTGGCAGTCCATCAATGTGCCGTACCCCCTATCTAGCCTTCTGATGTATAAGGCCTCAAGACTCTTAGTGTCCTGTTGTTGCACTTAGAAATCAATTGACCAAGGGTTAACCCCCTGGCCACTAATACCCTTGTTTAACTCCCACCCCTAAAACTTAGCTTTTATTTAGCCTAATAATAACATATTATGGTATAGAAATAATTGTGAGTCTCTTTAAAACCACTGTCCTATAGTGTGTTTATCAATGTGTATACGTATAATCACAGTAATGTCAGTTCATATATAACGAGTTGTCAGTCACCAGTGGCCTGCAGATACCCTGGTTGATCGCACTGCTGACACACTCATAGGACTACTATTAAAACCTAACACTGCCCTCTACATGTTTCATAACAACAGTAATGTCCTCAGGAGGGATGCCCGTTTCCCTCCTGAGGACGTTACTGTCACCACGGTGGTTCTATTTTGGTCAACAGGAGAGCGGTGAAGAGAGACTACCTCCCTCCACCTCTACACTCCCTAGAGAGCGGGGAGATTGTGGAATACACCCCTGTACAGAGCCCATGAGGGGAATGCGCAGCAGCCGTCACCAGGCCCAAGAATCCTACACAAATCCCCTTCACCTATTTCCCCTCTGAAGATTGGGAGTCAGATCCATTTGGTCTCCTGCCACCAAGTGTCAAGGGACAAGTCGTCTAAGAGGAATGGTATCCTGAGTGGCCTGTCATGGATCCTAAGTATCTGCATCGAGTGTCATCTACAGATGTACCCAGGCCTACTCCTGCTGTTGCGGAGGTTTGGCCTACCCAGCGGGCACCAATCAAAGTGCCTCGGCCTACACCTGCTGAGGAGGAGGTTTGGGCTTCCCAACAGGCACCTTCCTCTTTCTCCTTCCTATCATGTGGCTGATATTTTTTTTATCAGGTTCTGCCAAACCAAACTTTAAAGGGGTATTCCAGGCAAAAACTTTTTTTATATATATCAACTGGCTCCGGAAAGTTAAACAGATTTGTAAATTACTTCTATTAAAAAATCTTAATCCTTCCAATAGTTATTAGCTTCTGAAGTTTTCTGTCTAACTGCTCAATGATGATGTCACGTCCCGGGAGCTGTGCATGATGGGAGAATATCCCCATAGGAGCTGGACAGCTCCCGGGACATGAGTCATCAGAAAGCAGTTAGACAGAAAACAGCAACTCAACTTCAGAAGCTAATAACTATTGGAAGGATTAAGATTTTTTTTAAAGTTTTTGCCTGGATAACCCTTTAAGCGAAGTTCTGACCAAACTCTTGTTCTACGAGTTCAGTTTGCTCATCTCTGTTCAAGAGGTAGATGTAATAATTTATGTTTTCTTTTCTGTACTGTTTCTGGAGCTCATCTATCATCTGTATCTGTGTTTATAGAAAGTTATTATCAAAGGAAAATGTGTAAGAAACCCGAATGACCTTAAAAGTGCCCTATGTTCTTTTCAGAGGGAGACAAATCGGCTGCATTATGCCAAAGCAGAGATCCTGTAATTATAAGTCTAATAGCTATTTCATAGCTAATCAAGCCAAACATCCTCCACTCCGTCCAACCGAGCGCAGGGAACATAAATAAATATTACATCTATTTTCCATGATCTATCTATCTATCTATCTATCTATGGCAGGGTGAGGTTGCTGAAATGTAGCCTTTTTTGGGAGTGATTAAGCATCACTTTTTTCACCAATTGGAGGGCCACCGACTTTTCTTCAACTATACAGTTTGGATCCCTAACCAGGATCAACAGCTGGAGGCACCCGTGCACGCTTCATTAGGATTGCTTCCTTTTTCCACTTCTATCTATCTATCTTTCTATATGTCACATATTTATCTATCTCGTATATATTTACATATCTATCTATCTCATATCTATCTAATACCTATCTATCTTTCTATCTCCTATCTATCTATCTATCTATATCTCATATCTATCTATATCTCATATCTATCTCATATCTATCTATCTCATATCTATCTACCTATCTGTCTCATATCCATCTATCTCATATCTATCTATCTATCTATCTATCTATATCATATCTATCTATCTATATCTCATATCTATCTATCTATCTATCTATCTCATATCTATCTATCTATATCATATCTATCTATTTATATCTCATATCTATCTATATATATATCATATCTATCTTTCTAATACCTTTCTATCTACCTATCTATCTATTATCTTTATTTATTTATTCATTTAGACAATTAAAAAGATATACATGGCACAATGATCACTCATTTAAAGCATTACTCAAACTTGACTTTGGTGACAGGATATAGGTAAACTTCCCAGGAACCTTGTAGCCCAAGAATTCCCCCAAAACTCACATGATCAACAGATTTCCGGAAATCTGATACTAGAGGTCCCATAGACTTGAATGGGACCTCCGGCATTGGATTTCCAGGAATCTGTCTGAGCACATGAGTCTTGTGAAAATTCTCAGGCAATAAGATTGACCAAGAAAGTTAAATGTATCCTGCCCCCTGAACCTTGTGAGACTATAGCTTTAGGACAATTCAGAATATATGTTGAGGCTCCTGTAATACTTGTATAATTAATTATGTAAACCAGTTTAGGTTTGGGGGTGTCAGGATCCGGGTACTGAGAGGATACTGGTGGTGGATCCTCTGTGTCAGTGGGGTGATGACGTGGGCCGTACCAGGGGAACGGAGTCTAAGGGGTTACTGGTATTTACCAGAGCCCGCCGCAAAGCGGGATGGACTTGCTGCGGCAGGTAACCCCCAGGTCGTTCCACCCGATAGCGACTCAACCCCGACTGACTGCTGAGATAGGCGCGGTACAAGGGATTAGGCAAGAGCAAGGTCGGACGTAGCAGAAGGTCAGGGCAGGCAGCAAGGATCGTAGTCA
This sequence comes from Hyla sarda, assembly GCF_029499605.1. Taxonomy (NCBI): domain Eukaryota; kingdom Metazoa; phylum Chordata; class Amphibia; order Anura; family Hylidae; genus Hyla; species Hyla sarda. Next base: position 34,998,880 of record NC_079191.1, on the reverse strand, counting down.
GGGGCAACGGCAGAAGGTCTGGAACACTGGCTTGGGACATACACAAGGAGCGCTTTCACTGGCACAATGGCAACAAGATCCGGCAATACAGGGAAGGGGAAGTGAGGTGATATAGACCAGTGCACAGGTGAATTCACTAATTTGGGCCAGGCGCCAATCAGCGGCGCACTGGCCCTTTAAATCGCAGAGAGCCGGCGCGCGCGCCCTAGGGAGCGGGGCCGCGCGCGCCGGGACTGAACAGACGGAGGACGGGTCAGGTAAGCAGGCTGGTATGCGAATCGCGGATCGCATCCCTGCTAGGGACACTATCGCAGCGCTCCCGGTTAGCAGGTCTGACCGGGGCACTGCGAGCAGGTAAACGCTGCGAGCCCTCCGTGGAGGAGCGGGGACCCGGAGCGCTTAGCGTAACAGTACCCCCCCCCCCTTGGGTCTCCCCCTCTTTTTGGAACCCGAAAATTTGTGAATGAGGTCTTTGTCGAGGATGTTATCCTCGGGTTCCCACGACCTCTCCTCAGGACTGCAATTCTCGCAATCTATGAGATTTTTTTTTTTACCTCTGACCGTCTTAGACGCAAGAATTTCTTTAACAGAGAAGACATCGGAGGAACCGGAGACAGGAGCTGGAGCGACAACCTTGGGAGAGAAGCGGTTAAGGATAAGCGGTTTAAGGAGAGAAACATGAAAAGCGTTAGGAATACAGAGAGAAGGGGGAAGAAGGAGTTTGTAGGAGACAAAATTGATTTGGCACTTGATTTTAAAGGTTCCAAGATAACGTGGTCCCAGTTTATAACTGGGGACACGGAAGCGGATATACTTGGCGGAGAGCCACACTTTGTCTCCAGGAGCAAAGACAGGAGGAGTTCTTCTCTTTTTGTCGGCATGCTTCTTCATCCGGGATGAGGCCTGTAGGTGGGATTTTTGAGTCTCCTTCCAGATGGTGGAGAAGTCCCGGGTAACTTCGTCAACAGCAGGCAAACCAGAAGGGGTGGGAGTGGGGGAAGAGGGTGACGGCCATACACCACAAAGAACGGGGATTTGGCGGAGGATTCAGAGTCTTTGAAATTGTATTCAGCCCAGGGTAGAAGATCGGCCCAATCATCCTGGTGGGAGGAAACAAAATGTCGCAAATAGTCACCAAGGATCTGATTAACTCTTTCTACTTGCCCATTGGATTGGGGATGATAGGAAGACGAGAAATTTTATTTGATTTTTAGTTGATTACAGAGAGCTCTCCAAAATTTCGATACAAATTGAACGCCTCTATCTGAGACGATATGCGTGGGAAGCCCATGAAGGCGAAAAATTTGCACAAAAAATTGTTTCGCCAACTGTGGCACAGAAGGAAGGCCTGGAAGTGGAATAAAATGTGCCATCTTGGAGAAACGATCAACGACCACCCAAATGACTGTGTTGCCATGGGATAAAGGCAGGTCCATTATAAAATCCATGGCAATCTGAGACCATGGTAGCTCAGGGACAGGCAAAGGATAAAGGAGACCGGCAGGCTTCTGGCGAGGAGTCTTGTCCCGGGCACAGACTGTACAGGCCCGAACGAAATCAGTGACATCTGCTTCCAGGGTAGGCTACCAATATAAACGAGAGATGAGTTGGATGGACTTCTTGATGCCAGCATGGCCGGCGAGGTGCGAGGAATGTCCCCACCTGAGGATCTTGAGGCGCTGGCGTGGGGGGACGAAAGTCTTTCCAGGAGGTGTTTGTCTGATAGAAGCTGGAGAAGAGGAGATCAGACACTCAGGAGGAACAATGTGTTGCATGGGGGCTTCCGTTTCGGAAGCATCAGAGGAACGAGAAAGGGCGTCAGCCCTGATGTTTTTGTCAGCAGGGCGAAAATGAATCTCGAAGTTAAAACGGGCAAAAAACAACGACCACCTAGCCTGGCGTGGGTTCAGCCGTTGGGCAGACTGAAGATACGAGAGATTCTTGTGATCCGTGTAGATGACAATTGGGTATTTGGAACCCTCCAGCAGGTGCCTCCATTCTTTGAGGGCTAGTTTAATGGCCAGAAGTTCTCGATCACCAATGAAGTATAATAAAGCAAAGAAAGCAGACAGTGGGATGGATAGGTTAGAGAGGGGTCAGGACATAATGGTGGGTGGAGAGGAGTCCTGTGGGGGGAGGTTAAGAGCAGTGGATAAGGAGATCCATGGGTTACAAACCAGCCGTAAAAATAAATGTAGCCCGAAAAATTGTTATCCCAATAATCCCAGTAGCCCGAAAAATTGTAATCCCAATAATTCAAAAAATTCCATTAGCCCCAATAACTCAATAACTACAATAAGCCCCATTAACTCAAAAAATACAGTTAGCCCCAATAACTTAAATAACAACGTTAGACCCAATAACGCAAAAAATCCCATTAGCCCCAATAACTTAAATAACAACGTTAGACCCAATAACTCAAAAAATCCCATTAGCCCCAATAACTTAAATAGTACAATTGGCCCTTATAACTCAAATAATAACATTAACCCCAATAACTCTGAAAATCCCATTAGTGAGACTATATGTGTAAAACTTAATGGAAATGTAAAGTGTATGTTCACAAATGCCAGAAGCCTAGCAAATAAAATGGGGGAACTTGAGGCCTTGATACTGGAGGAACATATTGATATAGTTGGGGTCACTGAGACATGGCTGGACTTCTCGCATGACTGGGCTGTTAATCTGCAGGGGTTTACATTGTTTTGCAAGGATAGAATGAACAGAAAAGGTGGTGGAGTCTGTCTGTATGTAAGAAGTGGTATGAAAGTCAGTGTGAACGATGCCATAGTGTGTGATGATTCTGAGGATGTGGAATCACTGTGGGTAGAATTACTAAAGGAGGGAAATACTGAAAAAATAATATTTGGTGTAATCTACAGACCCCCTAATATCACTGAAGAGATAGAAGGTCGGCTTCATAAACAAATAGAGAGGGCCGCCCGGGCAGGTACAGTGGTAATAATGGGAGATTTTAACTATCCAGATATAGATTGGGGCCGGGGGCTGGCTAAAACTACAAAGGGGAGAAAATTCCTAAATTTATTGCAGGATAATTTTATGGGCCAGTTTGTGGAGGACCCAACAAGAAGTGATGCCTTGTTGGATCTGATCATTTCCAACAACGCAGAGCTGGTTGGTAATGTAACTGTGCGGGAAAACCTTGGTAATAGCGACCACAATATAGTTACTTTTGACTTAAAATGTAGAAAACAAAGACAGACGGGGAAAGCAAAAACATATAACTTTAAAAAGGCAAATTTCCCTGGGCTGAGAGCTGCACTACAGGGCATAGACTGGGGGGAGGTGTTGTCAAATACTGATGCAGAAGGTAAATGGGACATCTTTAAATCAACTCTAAATAACTATACAGCTAAATATATACCAAAGGGGAAAAGATATGACAAATGAGGTTAAAAGAGCAATAAACAACAAAAAAATAGCCTTCAAAAAATACAAATCTGATGGGTCAGCGATAACATTTAAACAGTACAAGGAGCTTAATAAAATCTGTAAAAATGTAATAAAAACAGCAAAAATTCAAAACGAGAGACAGGTGGCCAAAGAAAGCAAAACTAATCCTAAATATTTTTTTTAGATATATAAATACAAAAAAAACAAGGACAGAGCATGTAGGACCCCTTAATAATGATAATGGGGAGGTTGTTAAGGGCGATCAAGAGAAGGCGGAGCTACTGAATGGGTTCTTTAGTTCTGTATACACTATGGAAAAAGGAGCTGACATTGGCCTGGTCAGTGCTGGTAACACATCATGCAATGTACTGAACTGGCTTAATGTAGAGATGGTACAAGGTAAGTTAAGTAAAGTAAATGTAAGCAAATCTCCAGGGCCGGATGGACTACACCCAAGGGTTCTTAGAGAGGTAAGTTCAGTAATATCTGTACCCTTGTTCATGATATTTAGAGATTCTCTGGTGTCTGGTATTGTGCCAAGGGACTGGCGCAAGGCGAATGTGGTGCCAATGTTCAAGAAGGGCTCTAGGTCTTCGCGAGGCAATTATAGACCGGTAAGTCTAACGTGCATTGTGGGTAAATTGTTTGAAGGACTTATAAGGGATTTCATACAGGAATACATAGGGGGTAATAGTATTATAAGTGATAGCCAGCATGGGTTTATTAAGGATAGAAGTTGTCAAACCAATCTAATTTGCTTTTATGAAGAGGTGAGTAGAAGCCTTGACAGAGGAATGGCTGTGGATATAGTGTTTCTGGATTTTGCCAAAGCGTTTGATACTGTCCCTCACAGACGTCTGACAGGTAAGTTAAGGTCCTTGGGCTTGGAAACTTTAGTTTGTAACTGGATTGAACACTGGCTCTTGGATCGTACCCAGAGAGTGGTGGTCAATGATTCGTACTCTGATTGGTCCCCGGTAATTAGTGGTGTACCCCAAGGTTCAGTACTGGGCCCGCTGTTGTTTAATTTATTTATCAATGATATAGAGGATGGTATTAACAGCTGTTTCTATCTTTGCAGATGACACCAAGCTTTGTAGCACGGTACAGTCTATAGAGGATGTGCATAAGTTACAAGATGACTTGGATAGACTAAGTGTCTGGGCATCCACTTGGCAAATGAGGTTCAATGTGGATAAATGTAAAGTTATGCATCTGGGTACTAAGAACATGCATGCATCGTATGTCTTAGGGGGGATTAAACTGGCAGAGTCACTGGTAGAGAAGGATCTGGGTGTACTTGTAGATCACAGACTACAGAATAGCATGCAATGTCAGGCTGCTGCTTCCAAAGCCGGCAGGATATTGTCATGCATAAAAAGAGGCATGGACTCGAGGGACAGGGACATAATACTCCCCCTTTATAAAGCATTGGTATGGCCTCACCTGGAATATGCTGTTCAGTTTTGGTCACCTGTTCATAAAAGGGACACTGCGGAGTTGGAAAGGGTGCAGAGACGCGCGACTAAACTAATATGGAGCATGGAACATCTTAGCTATGAGGAGCGATTAAAGGAGTTACAATTGTTTAGTCTTGCAGAAGAGACGTTTAAGGGGGGATATGATAAACGTATATAAGTATATAAATGGCCCATACAAAAAATATGGAGAAAAACTGTTCCAGGTTAAACCCCCCCAAAGGACAAGGGGGCACTCCCTCCATCTGGAGAAGAAAAGGTTTAGTCTAAAGGGGCAACACGCCTTCTTTACCGTGAGGACTGTGAATTTATGGAATGGTCTACCTCAGGAACTGGTCACAGAAGGAACAATTAACAGCTTTAAAACAGGGTTAGATACATTCCTGGAACATAATAACATTAATGCTTATGCAGAATTATAAAACTATATCCCTTTCCCTTATCCCCTTACACCCTTCACCCATTTCAACCATACTAACTATGTAACTATGTAATGGAGTATTTTTTCTCTGCCGGAGAGAAGGTCTTAGAAAAGAAACCACAAGTAATGTTGTGTCCAGTAGAGTTTTTTTGTAGGAGTACAGCTCTGGCTCCCACCGAGGAGGCGTCTACCTCCAGCAAGAAGGGTTTAGATGGATCAGGTCTGGAGAGTACAGGAGCAGAAGAAAAGGCAGTTTTGAGACGATTGAATGCCTCATCCGCTTGGGGAGGCCAGGACTTAGGGTTGGCGTTCTTCTTGGTTAGGGCCACAATTGGAGCCACAATGGTGGAAAAATGCGGACTAAACTGTCGGTAGTAATTGGCAAACCCCAAGAAGCGTTGGATAGCTCGGAGTCCGGAGGGGCGTGGCCAATCTAACACGGCTGACAGTTTTGCTGGGTCCATTTGAAGTCCCTGGCCAGAGACTAAATAACCTAGAATGGGAAGAGATTGGCATTCAAAGAGACATTTCTCTATCTTGGCAAATAATTGATTGTCACGGAGTCTCTGGAGCACTATACGGACATGGCGGCGGTGTTCTTCGAGGCTAGAAGAAAAAATCTAAATGTCATCCAGGTAAACCACAACACAGGTATATAACAGATCCCGAAATATTTCATTCACAAAGTCCTGGAAGACAGCAGGGGCGTTGCAGAGCCCAAAGGGCATAACCAGATATTCAAAATGTCCGTCTCTGATATTAAATGCAGTCTTCCACTCATCCCCTTTCCTGATGCTAATGAGATTATATGCGCCTCTTAAATCCAATTTGGTGAAGATGTTAGCGCCACGTAGGAAGTCAAAGAGTTCCGAGATAAGAGGCAGGGGATAGCGTTTTTTTATAGTGATCTTATTTAAACCGCGGTAATCGATGCACGGGCGTAAGGAACCGTCTTTTTTGGAGACGAAGAAGAACCCCGCTCCGGCAGGGGATGAAGACTTGCGGATGAATCCCCTCTTTAAATTTTCTTTGATGTAGTCCGACATGGCTTGAGTCTCAGGAGCAGTAAGCGGGTAGATCCTGCCCCGGGGTGGAGTACTACCAGGAAGGAGATCAATAGGGCAGTCATAAGGCCGGTGAGGAGGCAAAGTCTCTGCTTGTTTTTTGCAAAAAACATCGGCATAGTTCTGATAGGCCTTGGGGAGACCTGGTATGGGAGGAGTCACTGAGGTTTGACTGACGGGACTGGGAGCAGACGTGAGGCATTTTTTGTGGCAAGAAGCACCCCAGCTCTTGATCTCCCCGGTGGTCCAGTCAAGGGTAGGAGAATGGCGTTGAAGCCAAGGCAAGCCGAGGAGAATTTCAGAAGTGCAGTTAGAGAGGACCAGAAATTCAATCTTTTCATGATGAGATCCAATGCACATTAACAGGGGTTCTGTGCGGTAACGCACAGTACAGTCCAATTTTTCTCCATTAACTGAAGCGATATAGAGAGGTCTGGCAAGACTGGTCACTGGGATGTTGAACCTGTTAACGAAAGAGGCCAAAATAAAATTTCCTGCAGAGCCTGAATCCAAGAAGGCCACAGCTGAGAAGGAGGAATTAGCAGAAGAAGAAATCCGCACAGGCACAGTAAGACGTGGAGAAGCAGAGTTCACACCTAGATCTGTCTGACCTTTGTGCGGAATCGGAGTGCGTCTTTCCTGACGCGGAGGACGGATAGGACAATCCTTCAGGAAGTGTTCGGTACTGGCACAGTACAAGCATAGGTTCTCATTGCGGCGGCGTGTCCTCTCTTGTAGGGTCAGGCAAGACCGGTCTACTTGCATAGCCTCCACGGCAGAAGGCACAGGAACATATTGCAGTGGACCAGAGAAGAGAGGAGCCAGGGAGAGAAATCGCCTGGTGCGAACAAAGTCCATATCCTGACGGAGCTCCTGGCATCTTTCGGAGAAACGCATGTCAATGCGGGTGGCCAAATAGATAAGTTCATGCAGGTTGGCAGGAATTTCTCGTGCGGCCAGCACATCCTTGATGTTACTGGATAGGCCTTTTTTAAAGGTCGCGCAGAGGGCCTCGTTGTTCCAAGATAATTCAGAGGCGAGGGTACGAAATTGGATGGCATATTCGCCTACAGAAGAATTTCCTTGGACCAGGTTAAGCAAGGCTGTTTCGGCAGAAGAGGCTCGGGCTGGTTTCTCGAAGACACTACGAACCTCAGTGAAGAAGGACTGAACAGTGGCAGTGACAGGATAATTGTGGTCCCAGAGTGGTGTGGCCCACGACAAGGCCTTCCCAGACAGGAGACTAACCACGAAAGCCACCTTTGACCATTCAGTGGGAAATTGGTCCGACATCATCTCCAAATGCAGGGAACATTGCGAGAGAAAACCACGGCATAGTTTAGAGTCCCCATCAAATTTGTCCGTCAGGGACAAGCGGAGGCTGGAAGCGGCCACTCGCTGCGGAGGAGGTGCAGGAGCTGGCGGAGGAGATGGTTGCTGTAGCTGTGGTAAAAGCTGTTGTAGCATAACATTCAGTTGAGACAGCTGATGACCTTGTTGCACTATCTGTTGCGACTGCTGGGCGACCACCGTGGTAAGGTCAGCGACAACTGGCAGCGGGACCTCAGCGGGATCCATGGCCGGATCTACTGTCAGGATCCAGGTACTGAGAGGATACTGGTGGTGGATCCTCTGTGTCAGTGGGGTGATAACGTGGGCCGTACCAGGGAAACGGAGTCTAAGGGGTTACTGGTATTCACCAGAGCCTGCCGCAAAGCGGGATGGACTTGCTGCGGCAGGTAACCTCCAGGTCGTTCCACCCGATAGTGACTCAACCCCGACTGACTGCTGAGATAGGCGCGGTACAAGGGATTAGGCAAGAGCAAGGTCGGACGAAGCAGAAGGTCAGGGCAGGCAGCAAGGATCGTAGTCAGGGGCAACGGCAGGAGGTCTGGAACACTGGCTTGGGACATACAAGGAACGCTTTCACTGGCACAATGGCAACAAGATCCGGCAATACAGGGAAGGGGAAGTGAGGTGATATACACCAGTGCACAGGTGAATTCACTAATTTGGGCCAGGCGCCAATCAGCGGCGCACTGGCCCTTTAAATCGCAGAGAGCCGGCGCGCGCGCGCCCTAGGGAGCGGGGCCGCGCGCGCCGGGACTGAACAGACTGAGGACGGGTCAGGTAAGCAGGCTGGGATGCGAACCGCGAGCGGGCGCGTCCCGCATCGCGGATCGCATCCCTGCTAGGAACACTATCGCAGCGCTCCCGGTCAGCGGGTCTGACCGGGGCGCTGCGAGCAGGTAAACGCTGCAAGGCGTAACAGGGGGTAGTTTAATAAACACTCTCCTGGAGTGCTGAGAATAGGGGGACATCATTTTAGGTGGGGGGGGGGGGGGGGGGGTCTATCATTTCTAAAATAATCCTGAAGCCTTGTCACTCATTCTGGCCACTAAGCCTAATAATAAATGGACACTGACTGTACATCACAAGCAGGATTACAATAAAAAGTAACTCCATTGTTAAGATAAGATGATATCAGACCATTCACAATAGATGACGGTCATTGCTCAGCCTCCCCCAGTGAATAGGGTCCCTCTCTATAGCGCCTATGTCTATGGCACGTACAGAAAGGTATGTTTCTAAATGCTGCTAACAGAGAAGAATAGAAGCTGCCGCCACAGCAATATACTAAAATGAACAAGTTTCAGTAGCTAGTAAAAAAAAATATCTGAGTGATATCTTTAAGTGGAAGTTGATGTTGTCCACTGGGACCCCTCAATCTGCGTAAAGAGGCCCCCCGATCTCCCAAAGGGACCTCTCAGAGATGCCTGAGAGCTGTACTCAGGTGTCTTTGGCGCTCTGATAGAAAAAAATGCAGCATGTGCTATCTGCAACACAAGCTCTCACTGAGAGCCAGGACTATCATTTAGTGATAGGGGGCCCAAGTGGTCGGACCCCCGCAATCAGACACTTAAAGGGGTACTCCCGTGGAAAACTTTTTTTTAAATCAACTGGTGCCCGAAAGTTAAACAGATTTGTAAATTACTTCTATTAAAAAATCTTCCAGTACTTTTTAGGGGCTGTATACTACAGAGGAAATGCTTTAATTTTTGGATTTCTCTTCTGTCACGACCATAGTGCTCTCTGTTGACATCTGCTGTCCGTGTTAGGAACTGTGCAGAGCAGCATATATTTGCTATGGGGATTTTCTCCTGCTCTGGATGGTTCCTAAAATGAACAGAGATGTCAGCCGAGAGCACTGTGGTTGTGACAGAAGAGAAATCCAAAAATTAAAGCATTTCCTCTGTAGTATAGAGCCCCTAAAAAGTACTGGAAGGATTAAGATTGTTCAATAGTAGTAATTTACAAATCTGTTTAACTTTCTGGCACCAATTGATAAAAAAAAAAAAAAGTTTTCCACGGGAGTACCCCTTTAAAGGGGTAGGATCTTTTTCACAACAACCCCCTTAAAGGGGTAGTCCAGTGGTGAAAAACTTATCCCCTATCCTAAGGATAGGGGATAAGTTTGAGATCGCGGGGGGTCCGACCGCTGGGGCCCCCTGCGATCTCTCTGTACAGGGCCCCGGCTCTCCGCCGAGATAGCGGGTGTTGACCCCCGCACGAGGCGGCGGCCGACACGCCCCCTCAATACATCTCTATGGCAGAGCCGGAGATTGCCGAAGGCAGCGCTCCGGCTCTGCCATAGAGTTGTATTGAGGGGGCGTGTCGGCCGCCGCCTCGTGCGGAGGTCGACACGCCCCCTTCCAGCGGGCTGTCGGGGCTCCGTACAGGAGATCGCGGGGGGCCCCAGGGGTCGGACCCCCCGCGATCTGCAACTTATCCCCTATCCTTAGGATAGGGGATAAGTTGCTCACCACTGAATCACCACTGGACTACTCCTTTAAGGAAAAGTGAGAGTCCATTGTAAAACAATCCAAAGTTGAGATCATGTTTCGATCGATCATGTTTTCTTATTAATATACAATATCCTAATAATCTTAAATGCTATCATTATTTTTGGAAGCTGATAGTATCCATATATAAATATGTAAGGGAAGTCTTTTTTTTTTTTCTTTATTTAATAATGCTTCCATTAACTTTTCCTCAAATATAAGGAGAAATATAGAAACATAACCCAGAATGTGAAATAAAAAAAAAACAAAAAAAACATTCAGCCCATCTAGTCTGTCCAATATTCTGAATAGTTTCAGTAGTCCCTGTCCCTTTCTTATATGAAGGATAGCCTTATACCTATCCCTATCTTATATGAAGGATAGGTAAGGTGGATTATTTGGATGTGTTGATTCCCTTCAGGGCCGGACTGGCCATCGGGCACACCGGGCACACTGGCCATCCGTGGGCCAGCCTGTCCTCCTGCACTAAAAATGACGCCACAGCCTCTTAAGAGTTGTGTCCGCAGTTGCCCCTTTAAGAGCTGTGGCCACTTGCTGCCGCTTTAAGAGCCGTGGCTGCCTGTCAGCGCTTAGAGAGCCACAGCCACCTGTTACCACTTTAAGAGCCATGGCCAGCGGTCGGCAGCTGAAAGAGCCATGCCGGGCAGGCACGTCTCCTTATGCCCCTGACGTCGGCCATTGAGAAGTAAAGCAGAAGCCGCTTCTGCCGCTGGTAATTTAGGGGAATGAGAGAGGGGGCATATGGCTCTGGAGATCCTGAGGGATCTAAAAGGATCACAGAGGGGTCTAAGGGTGGGATAGGGATCCTGAGCTGAGGGGTCTGGAGGAGAATGGCAAAGGGGTCTGGGGGGAAGGGGGAGGGATCCTGAGGGGTCTGGAGGAGGATGGCAGAGGAATCTGGGGGAATAGGATCCTGAGGGGTCTGCACAAGGATGAAAGAGGGATCTGGAGGGCTTAGGGCTCCGAAGTGTCTGGAGGAGTATGACAGATGGATCTTGGGGTGGGGGATAGGAATCCTGAGGTGTCTGGAGGAGGATGAAAGAGGGGTTTGAGGGTGGGGGGATAGGGATCCTGAGGGGTCTACAGCATGACAGAGGGGTGGGGTGGGGCTTAGGATGGGGCAGAGGGATCTAGGAGGACAGACAGGTCAGGAGGAGGATGACAGAAGGGTCTGGAGGAGGATAGAGGGGTGTGAAGAAGAAGGACAGAGGAGTCTGGAAGAGGAGGACAGAGGGATATGGGGGAGGAGGAGGACAGAAAGGTCTGGGGAAAGGGAGGACACAGGGGTCTGGGGGAGGAGGAGGATGACAGAGGGGTCTGGGGGAGGAGGAGGATGACAGAAGGGTCTGGGGGAGGAGAAGGACTGAGGGGTCTGGGGGAGGAGGAGGACAGAGGGGTCGGAGGAGGAGGACAGAGGGGTCTGGGGGAGGATGACAGAGGGGTCTGGGGAAGGAGGAGGACAGAGGGGTCTGGGGAAGGAGGAGGACAGAGGGGTGTGGGGAAGAAGGAGGACAGAAGGGTCTTGGGGAGAAGGATGACAGAAGGGTCTGGGAGAGAGGGAGGACAGAGGGGTCTGGGGGAGGAGGACGACAGAGGGGTCTGGGGGAGGAGGAGGATGACAGAGGGGTCTGGGGGAGGAGGACAGAGGGGTCTGGGGGAGGAGAAGGACGGAAGGGTCTTGGGGAGAAGGAGGACTGGAGGGTCTGGGAGAGATAGAGGAAAGAGGGGTCTGGGGGAGGAGGAGGACTACAGAGGGGTCTGGTGGAGGATGACAGAGAGGTCTGGGGGAGGAAGAGGACAGAGGGGTCTGGGGAAGAAGGAGGACAGAAGGGTCTGGGGGAGAAGGAGGACAGAAGGGTCTGGGAGAGAGGAAGGACAGAGGGGTCTGGGGAGGAGGAGGACGACAGAGGGGTCTGGGGGAGATGACAGAGGTGTCTGGGGGAGCAGGAGGACGAAGAGGGGTCTGGGGGAGGAGAAGGACAGAGGGGTCTGGGGGAGTAGGAAGACAGAGGGGTCTGGAGGAGTAGGAGGACAGAGGGGTCTGGGGGAGGAGGAAGACAGAGGTGTCTGGAGGAGGAGAACAGAGGGTTCTGGGGAAGGAGACAGAGGCGTCTGAAGAAGGTGGACAGAGGGTTCTGGGGGAGGAGGACAGAGGGATCTGGAAGAGGAGAACAGAGGGGTCTGGGGGCATAAGGGTCTGAAGAGGGACAGAGGGGTCTGGAAAAGGTCAGGACATTCTGGAGGAGGAGGAGGACAGAGGGGTCTGGAGAATGACACAGGTGTGTGGGGAATGTAGAGGTGTCTGAGGGGGCATAGGGGTATAGAGGAGGATAGTACAGGGGGGGCAGTATTATTTTCACTACATAGTGTGTGGCAGGGTTATATTCAGGGGGCATAGTGTGTGCCAGGATTATAATGATTATGGTCTTTGTATAGAGCCAATGATGTCCAGGCATCAATCTCTGCAGAAGGAAGATGCAGTTCTGAAAGAAGTCCTGGTGCCTGGACAAGATGAAGACTACAGAGAAGAGCCAAGAGAAGACGTCACTCAGGTAACTTTATACCATTGTGTATTCTCCTGACTGTCCCATCAGAGCTGTAGTCACTTGTAAGTTCTGCAGGAATTATGGGTGAAACTGTTCCCCAATCTGTGGCTCTCCAGCTGTTTCAAAACTACAACACCCATGATGCCTGAGGTTTTCCAGGCATGATGAAATTGTAGCTTTGCAACAGCTGAAGAGCCACTTGAACCAAGGTGATGGGTGGAGGTCCCAGCAGTCAGACGGCCGCATTAAAAATGGGCTGCTTAGACTAAAATGCCTGGGCCTATTTTTGGTCCCAGTCCGGCCCTGATTCCTTTTATGTATATAAAAGTCTCTATCATATCCCCTCTGTCTCATCTTTCTTCTATACATGTTAAGGTCCTTTAACAAGGAAAGGAAGAAGGGGAAATGGCGTCCAGCGGATGTAAATTCTCTTATGACTCTATATCAGACTGGCAGTCTATGGAGCCGTAGCTGATCAATTCACTATTCATCCAAAATGTAAAACATTCCTACTTAAAATATTAATTGTTTATATGACATGCTATTAAGTATTAAAAGTGATTCTTAACCACGTATTAATGTATAATTTATTGTGTCTAAAGTAATTGCTGATAACGTCCTGCTCTTTCTGCTGATTCAGCCCTGGGCTATATATTTAGAATAGGTTTTGATGTGATTCTCAGAAAATTGTTCTAATTATGTTCTGGTGTATGGGGTATAACTTGTCAGATACTGGATTTGATCAGCATCAAAGATACATAACCAAGCTGGTGACAAAAAGGAAGGCGTTAAAGGGGTACTCCGCTGCCCCAGCGTTCGAAACATTTTGTTCTGAACGCTTGGAGCAGGTGGCGGGGGTTGTGACGTCATGGCCTTGCCCCACATGACGTCACGCCACGCTCTCTCAATGCAAGTCTATGGGAGGGGGCGTGGTGGTAGCCACGCTCCCTCCCATAGACTTGCATTGAGAGGGCGTGGCATGACGGTATGAGTGGGCATGGCCATGACCTCACGACCCCCACCTAAAAATCCATATGATGGCTTATTTTTTGTGCCACCAATTCTACTTTGTAATGAGATCAGTCATGTTACCCAAAAATCTACCGCAAAACGGAAAAAAAATCATCGTGAGACAAAATTGAAAAAAAAAAAAACGCCATTTTGTAACTTTTGGGGGCTTCTGTTTCTACACCATACATTTTTCAGTAAAAATGACACCTTATCATTATTCTGTAGGTCCATACGGTTAAAATGATACCCTACTTATATAGCTTTGATTTTGTCGTACTTCTGAAAAAAATCATAACTACATGCAGGGAAATTTATACATTTAAAATTGTCATCTTCTGACCCCTATAACTTTTAAAATTTTCCGCATATGGGGCGGTATGGGGCTCATTTTTTGCACCGTGATCTGAAGTTTTTAGTGGTACCATTTTTGTATTGATCGGACTTGTTGATCGATTTTTATTCATTTTTTCATGATATAAAAAGTGACCAAAAATACACTATTTTGGATTTTGTAATTTTTTTGTGCGTACGCCATTGACTGTGCGGTTTAATTAATTATATATTTTTATAATTCGGACATTTCCGTACGCGGCGATACCGCATATGTTTATTTTTATTTACACTGTTTTTTTTTAAATGGGAAAAGGGGGTGATTCCAACTTTGAATAGTGGAGGTGTTAAATGATCTTTATTCACTTTTTTATTTCACTTTTTTTTGCAGTGTTATAGCTCCCATAGGGACCTATAACACTGCACACACTGATCTTTTACATTGATCAATGGTTTCTCATAGGAAACCAGTGATCAATGATTCTGCCGCTTGACTGCTTATGACTGGATCTCAGGCACTGAGCAGTCATTCGGCGATCGGACACCCTCCTCATGTCCCACAGCTGTTCGGGATGCCGCGGTCATCCCAAACAGCCCCCTGAGCTAACCGGAAATGATTTACTTTCACTTTAGACGTGGCGTTCAACTTTGAACGTCGCGTCTAAAGGGTTAATAGCTTGTGGCACCGCGATCATTGCCGTGCGCTATTAGCCACTGGTCCCGGCCGTTGTTAGTCGTGGCCCAGCATTATAGAAAGGGAAAGGACTCTGGACGTATCGGTACGTCCTTGGTCCTTAAGTGGTTAATAGTTTGGACATTTACACACGTGGCGATACCAAATTTATTTATTAATTTTTTTACAGTTTATGGGGGTAAAATGGGAAAAAAAGGACATTTTACATTTTTATTGGGGGAGGGGATTCCCCCCCCCTTTTTTCTAAATTCCACCCCCCCCCCTTTTTTCTACTTTTTTTAGTTTTATTTTTACAAATTAAAAGTCCCCATAGGGGACTATTTATAGCAATCCTTTGATTGCTAATACTGTTCAGTGCCATGCATAGAGCATAGCACTGGTCAGTGATATCGGTCATCTTCTGCTTTGGTCTGCTCGATCAGACCAGAGCAGAAGACTCGTGGAAGGCGGCGGAGGCAGGTGGGGGGACCTCCATGCACCGTTCTGGATGATCGGATCCCCGGATCATGACATCTTGCAGTTCCCATTCTGGCCACTAGACCTAAAATGAAGCTGAGACTTCCTGTTCTGATTATTCACCCAATAATTTCTAAGCAGTGCCCTTCTTTTTATCACAGGCTTACAGTAAAACATAACACCAGTATTAAGAAAAGACACTGTGGTGAACCACCGGGTGAAATGGTGGGACCACGGGTGTAGCAGTGTGAGTGATGGGATAAGATAGTATGGGACGCCAGTGTGGTTTTCAGGTTCCGGAACACCACACGCCTGGATTCTCCGCTATTCCAATTGCTAGAAGTAAATAAAGAGTCCACAACCTGTTATGGTCAAACAGAGGCTTTACTGACTAGAAGACAGGTGTAATTATCTTCACAGCTAAGGCCAGAATTCCCAGAGAGGTGGCCAGAATCCAGAGGACCACACAGCTTGCAGGGCCAATATACTTGTAGTTAACTTGACTTGAAATTAGACTTGACTTGACTATATGCAGGACTTGACTTGTAGTGACAGCAGACATAGACTTGAGACTTACTGGAATGACTGTAGCTTTGGGGTCTTCCAGATGCTGATCACTTGCACTGAGACATCTGTACTTGCTGGTTCTCAGTAAAGAAAGAGAAGAGAGCAGACGTGTAATGGCCACCCCTTTATATAGTGGGGGCTGGACTAAAGCCCATTGGTCAAGCTGCGGGTCAAAGGTTAAGCTGGTGCTCTCTGAGAGAACATGTGACAACAAATCATGTGACTGCATAACATAGCATGTACACATTCTCTGTAGTATACAGCAGCTGATGGAAGGATTAAGATTTTTAAATAGACGTTATTTACAAATCTGTTTAACTTTCTGGCACCAGATGATTTAAAAAAAAAAAAATTCCACCGGAGTACCCCTTTAAGGCATCATTTCAGGTGACATTTCATAATATGCTGCCCCTTGTGTCTACATGAGGAGCTGCACTATTTCTGGCCATGATATAACTTGTATATAGTATTTTTCAGCGGATTTCTCTACAATTTGCAGTTCTCCCAGAGCTGGTAGGTAGAGCTTCCTCCTCCCCCTCCATAGACTTGTATTGCTTGTCTTGCAGACACAGGACAAAGCAGGAAAAATAACTATTTTTGTCTAATAAGATATATTACAAAGTCTGTTTAATTATAAAAAATAAATAAATAAATAAAAAGCTTGTTAAAAGCACAGATACCCTCATGTAAAGTGATGGGGACTGGTTAGTATCTTTTACAAGAGTTTTCACAATTTTGCTGCAAAAAGAGTAAAAATATACCCTGGCAAGAGTCAGGATATAACAGCCACTGGCAAGTTGGAAGTATGCCCTTTTCTTTACTGGAGACTATGAGAAGAACTCATATATAAGCCATGAATTATTAGAAAGTCTCATTTGTCTTTTCTTTTTGTTAGTAGCCTTCATATGTACTTTACCATATGTTATAGTCGATGTGCTGACAGCCAATCAGGTACAAGGGTCCAGGACATGTAGTGACCACATGCGACCCCTATAAGTATGTCTTTGAGAATCTTAGTCATTTATTTAAAGGGGTACTCTAGTGCTTCAGCGTTCCGAACATTTTCTTCAGAACACTCGGAGTTGGAGGCTGAGATCATGATGTCACGGTCACGCCCCCTTGTGATGTCACGCCACACCCCTCCATTCATGTCTATGGGAGGGGGCGTGGTGGCCACCACGCCCCCTCCCATAGACATGAATGGAGGGGTGTGGCGTGACGTCGCAAGGGGGCATGGCCGTGACGTCATGACCACTGCCGCATTAACCCGTTGTTTGTTTAGAATGCCGGGTGTTGCAGGAGATCACGGGGGGCCGAGCAGCGGGACCCCTGAGATCAGACATCATATCCCCTATCCTTTCGATAGGGAATAAGATGTCTAGCAGCGTAGAACCCATTTAAACCTCTGTCAACCCAAATATAGCCGTTTCTAACAGTCTACCGTCAGTGTCCCCCATAACAATTGAAGAATTGAAATAAATAAATGTATAATTCGTCCTTCGCACACATCCTGAATTTATCTTGGATAGGGGCACCTGATAAATCTGCCAAGATGGTCAAAATATAACAACAAAACGAAGGCATACACATCCGCCATGCTGCAAAACGTACCGCTATGTCCTTATCGTGACCTTGGGAGCATTCCTCAGCTCTGGCATTTATAAGGTTGGGGAAGATGGATGAATGGCCAGATAAGGTTTCATTCAGCTTCTGAAGCTCACATATCATCCCGCAATAAAGGAAAAACTTACAGCATGAAAATTGGTTTTGTAGCTGAACAAATTGAATTTCACCCCTATACTCCAACACGGTATGCTTCCCTAACAGCCCTGAAATGAGTTATCTTCTTAAGAAATGTAATAACTTGATTTTTTACACCTCCTACTCCATTGGTAAATGAAGGATTTTATTTCCCTTGTAATGTACAATGGTACAGAGAATCAATATTATGGGAAGAGACACTTATGAATGCAATGTAGGTAACGGCGTCTGTCATCTTTGTTTTCCTATTAAGGTTTAATGGATGCGCGGCACCGACTCGGAGATACCAGTGTCACTGGATTCCATTACAAGTGGGCAGTGGGCATTTAGCCCCCTTTGGGGTGTTTGGTATTCTATGTTTGCACAATCAGGTAATTTAAGGTGTTCTGATATATTACATAATTTGCATGACTGTCTGTTTTATTTAAAGAATTAATCATTTTTGTCGCTTTTACAGATCTCATAGAAATAAAGGTTTAAAGGCGTTCTCCGCCCCTAAACCTCTTATCCCCTATCCAAAGCATTCTCCGACTGGCACCACAGTAACCCGCATGCCCGGCATCCACATGTGACAAGTCGCCCAGTTGGGGGCTGCCATACAGACTGATCATTCAAGTAGATAGGGTCAGTGGTTGGGATGAGAGTAGGGTTGAACTGTTCCCCACCTATCGTAACAGATGCTGAAAGAGCTTGAAATAGGGTCCAAGTTAACCACATTAATAAATCTTAAGAGACAGAAGTTCTTTAAGTGTATAGAAGTTCCATTTGGCAGGATTAGGAAACAGAATTTATTATCTCTGAAACGGAAGGAGCAGATTGGGATTTCCATTTTTTTTAACTAGCTTTCCCCCTGACTGGTAGCCGGTTTGAGGGTTTCCCTTTAAGTTTAGGGCCTTGATTTCCCCCCCCCCCCTACAGCTGTGGTTTCTCTATCTCTGGAAGGGGTCAATTAAAGGGGTACTCGGGTGGAAAACAAGATTTTTTAATCAACTGGTGCCAGAAAGTTAAACATATTTGTAAATTACTTCTATTTAAAAATCTTAAAGTAGAACTCCAGAATATAAAAATTGTCCCCCATACTGCCGGCAGTAAAAAAAATAAAGATGTACATACCTTCATCCACTCCCCCGGGGCCTCTGGTAACCGACTCCGGTCTCCGCCGCGATCCTCTTCCTGTTGGTCGGCGAGTCATACTGCACTCAGCCAATCACCGGCCGTAGTGAAGTCCCGACTCGGCCGGTGATAGGCTGAGCTGCAGTGTGAGAACGCTTCAGGACACAAAATTCTTCACTACACCGGCACCTGCTGCCGGGGACGAAAACGTCACACTGCCGCTCAGCCTATCACCAGCCAAGTCGGGACTTCACTGTGCAACCAGGAAAAGGATCACGGCGGAGACCGTAGCCGGTTACCGGAGGCCCCGGGGGAGCGGAGGAAGGTATGTACATCTTTATATTTTTACTGCCGGCAGTATGGGGGACAATTTTTATATTCTGGAGTTCTCCTTTAAACCTTCCAGTATTTATCAGCTGCTGTATGTTCCACAGGAAGTTCTTTTCTTTTTAAATTTTGTTTCTTTCTGACCACGCTGCTCTTTGCTGACACCTGACGTCCATTTCAAGAACTGTCCAGAGCAGAAGAAAATTCCTATAGCAAACGGGTCCTGCTCTGGACATTTCCTGACATGGACAGAGGTGTCAGCAGAAAGCACTGTGGTCAGATAGAAAGTAAATTCAAAAAGAACTTCCTGTGGAGCATACAGCAGCTGATAAGTATTGGAAGGATAACATTTTTTAATAGAAGTAGTTTGTTAAATTACAAATTTGTTACATTTTCTGGCACCAGTTGATAAAAAAAAAAAAAAAAAAAAAAAACATTTTCCCTGGAGTACCCCTTTAATACCTGTGGCATATTTATCTTAGAGAAGGGAGAAGGCAAAGATGTGGTCAGTCTGATGTGCCTTATTGCTTATCTGATATTTTCATTTAATATAAATGCTGTGTCCGACCCCTACCCTCTTACAAAAAGTTAATTGTTATCTCTGCCTCTTTATTTGGGGGGGGGGGGGGGGCTTGGAGGGGCCATCAGGAGCAGGGTCTCAGCAGTAAGCAATAACCAGCACAGTGGACATTAAAATTTGAGAATATTGGAACCAATAACACCGATGGATATTGACAAGGTTATAATTTTCAAAGAGCAATGGCTGCATCAGGCCTTATTTTAAGATGGGTGATTAAATTAATGAGGGAGAATAATATGGACCATGATGGTTCAAGCATAGGACGGGTCCACCACATGTGGAAAAGGTTCTTTTTGATCCAGCGCCTCCCCAGCATGTGTCTGTAGAAGAATTGTTCATCTGAGAAAAATCTTTTGTGCTGTTTCCCGGTGTTTGATTTGGTGAGACACCTTTGTGATCCAAGAGAGTGAGTGCTTCTATTCATCCGGGCTGTACCGCTGACCTACGTCTTGTTCCCATAGTGACATGTGATGGGAATTTTGAGATACATCACATGAAGATGTAGAATTTTATAGAACGTTCATATAAACTCAGTAGCTTTAGGATAAAGGAAAAAAAATAAGATAAATGCCTCCTTTGGGAAAGTAGGAAGATGTACGTCAATAAATGGAAGAGTGTGAATTTGGGTAGAAAACAGACATGGTGCACATCTACAATCTTGTATAATGATCTTATTGCTTCTCAGTATAATATCAAAACTAACAGGTAGTTAGTATACATTTTTGATCAAAAAGTACAAGCCCACTCGCCACGTCAAGGTCACCTATTTAGAGTGGGTCCCTAACGTCCCTAGCATAAAATGGCGCAGCACTGGGCGGCGACCACCACTGCCTCGACACCAGTGCCCACAGGGGGGGGGGGGAAACAACCCACCGGCAGAGTGGCCCCAATGCTACTCAAACCAGTCTATGGGTCGCACCTCCCCGCAGACACGGCGCCACGGCAGCAACGAACGCCGCACAGCACCACACCAGTGTGAACAAGGTGTAATAGCTCACTCACGTACTTTTTGATCAAAAATGTATACTAACAACCTGTTAGTTTTTGATATTATGCTGAGAAGCAATTAGATCATTATACAAGATTGTAGATGTGCACCATGTCTGTTTTCTACCCGAATTCACACTGTGTTTTCTATCCCCTCCTTTTTTTTTTGATTGAACATGTGCTGCACTCTTCCCCACCCCCTAAGCCCAACCCTATATAAGTAGTAGTTAGCTACACAAGGGACATTTCTTTCCTAGCAGCCTCCCAGTCTGACTGGAAGAGCATGGTAAGTGAGCGATTACACCTTGTTCACACTGTGGTGCTGTGCGGCGTCCGTTGCTGCCGTGGCGCTCTGCCAGTGGGTCGTTCACCCCCCCCGTGGGCACTGGTGTCGCGGCGGTGGTGGTCGCCGCCCAGTGCTGCGCCATTTTATGCTAGGGACGTTAGGTACCCACTCTAAATAGGTGGCCTTGACGTGGCGAGTGGGCTTGTACTTTTTGATCAAAAATGTATACTAACAACCTGTTAGTTTTTGATATTATGCTGAGAAGCAATCAGGTCATTATACAAGATTGTAGATGTGCACCATGTCTGTTTTCTACCCGAATACAAATGGAAGAGTGTATCTAAGTCTCAGGGAGCTAATTAAATAATCTGGTGTTCCATGCGTTAATGAGGTTCTCCGCTGCTCAGCGTTTGGAACAAACTGTGATGTGATGTCATTGCCCTGCCCCCTCATGACGTCCCACTCCGCCCCCCTCAATCCAAATCTATGGGAGGGGGCGTGACAGCTGTGTAATTGTGCAACTTTTTGTCCTCAAAAACATTCCCTGTTCTCTTTATACCATACGTTTCCCAATGGAAGATGTCCAGCACCAGGAAGGCAGGTAAAAACTTGTTTATTGAGGTACAAAAGTAACAAACAGCATATCAAGGAGCGTAGAGCCTACGCGTTTCAGGCTGAAGAGCCCTTAGTCATGGCATAAAAACTTTACAGCACTATGTTCTTATATAGTAAAATGCATTAGAATCACATGATCTGAGCAGCAAAGTAGTGGATCATCTAAAAAATGCGGCATGGAGTTAATCACAAACCAATAAGATTATGATACATCTATAGAGATGGCGTACAATACACAGGTATAAAGGATAACCACAAGATTCAATTACACTGGTACTTATATTGTCATGAGCAATATTGAGATCTGGTTAAATAGAAGGACCGTATTAACTGATTACTTCTATTATTAAAACGTTAGTATAAGGTCTTGTCTCAAATTTAACCCTTGTGGTTCTCTCGTGCCTAGCATGAATATCCAGAATGATTCCCTATTGAGAACCATTCTTCCCCAAGGTCCACAAAGGGGTTTTTCCACCTCCCCTACGCCCTATTGTGGCAGGTATTGGATCCCTTGGGGAGAGACTGGGAGACTGGGTTGACAGCTATTTGCAACCCCTCACTAAGGTCACACCCAGCTATATTAGGGATACTAAACACGTCTTACAAGTAATGGAGGGTATCAGGTGGAATCCCGCATGTGCATGGGCCACGTGTGATGTGGTCTCCCTTTATCCATCCATTCCCTGGCCAGAGGGTATCAGAGCTTTGGCCAAACATATGGACACATACAGTCGATACTCCCCTGGTTTGAAGGAATTTATTTTAATGGCCACGGAATTTTTGCTGAAAAACAATTATTTTATGTTTGATGGCCGCTTTTTTCTTCAAACCAGGGGAGCATCAATGGGGGCTAAATACTCCCCATCCTTTGCCAATATTTTTATGAGTCAGTGGGAAGAGGAGGTGATTTTCTCAAACAGTAATCCATACCAAAAACAGATCAAATGGATGGGGAGATATATTGATGATCTCATTTTTGTGTGGGAAGGCTCGGAATTGGAGTTTAAAGAGTTTGTACAATACATTAATGATAACAAACTGAACCTTTCCTTCACCTACAATTTTTCACAGGAAAGCATACCCTTTTTGGATGTATGTTTCTCTGTGGATAATAATAGGATTGTGGCGGCCCCCTATAGAAAGGAAAATACAGGGAATTCTATACTACAAGCCACATCATGCCATCCCCAACATGTTCTCCGCAACATCCCCTATGGGGAATGGTGCAGATTAAGACGCAATTGTAGCAAACAAGAAACATTCATACATGAATCGGACCTACTCTTTAACAGATTACGGGAAAGAGGATATCACCCGGAGACACTTAATAAGGCAAGAAATAGAGCGGCCAATCTAGATAGACGGGATCTTATTGCACATGGTACCCAAGATAAGGATTCTACAAGGAGACGGGATAGGGCTCATCCCCCTTTCTTCATCACACAGTACAGCAAACAATTTCACAAAATCAGGAATATCATTGAAAAGAATTTACCTATATTGCATCAAGACACGGTTTTGTATAATCTTTTACAGGACAATTTCAAGATGGTGTCCAAAAGAGGTCCCTCTTTGGGATCTATCCTATCACCCAGTATGTTTAGCAGTACTGATAACAAACATACTGGCACAAATTGGTTGCTTTATGCGGGTAACTGGAAATGTGGGCACAATGTCTGCCTCACTTGCAGTTACATGCAGGTCAATAAGGAATTTAAATCATATTCAAATACCAAAACCTTTGTTTTGAGGGATTATGTAAATTGTAATACAAAAAATGTAGTTTATCTAGCGTCCTGCACAACATGCCGATGCCAGTATGTTGGTTGTACCATGAACTCCCTGAAAACTAGGATACGCAGGCACATATCTGATGCAAAAAATACTTTGTCTTTTAATAGTAATATTTCTGCGTTGTCCAGGCATTTTAGGGATGTTCATGGAGGCAACATGAATACATTACAAATCATGGGCATAGAAAGGGTTAGGAAACCGAGACGGGGTGGGGACTTTAGAAGAATGGTTCTCAATAGGGAATCATTCTGGATATTCATGCTAGGCACGAGAGAACCACAAGGGTTAAATTTGAGACAAGACCTTATACTAACGTTTTAATAATAGAAGTAATCAGTTAATACGGTCCTTCTATTTAACCAGATCTCAATATTGCTCATGACAATATAAGTACCAGTGTAATTGAATCTTGTGGTTATCCTTTATACCTGTGTATTGTACGCCATCTCTATAGATGTATCATAATCTTATTGGTTTGTGATTAACTCCATGCCGCATTTTTTAGATGATCCACTACTTTGCTGCTCAGATCATGTGATTCTAATGCATTTTACTATATAAGAACATAGTGCTGTAAAGTTTTTATGCCATGACTAAGGGCTCTTCAGCCTGAAACGCGTAGGCTCTACGCTCCTTGATATGCTGTTTGTTACTTTTGTACCTCAATAAACAAGTTTTTACCTGCCTTCCTGGTGCTGGACATCTTCCGTTTTCTACTATTGCACGTGGAAGGGAACGCCACCCTGCCGGTCTGCAGCACGGAAGCCGGGTTACGGGGATAGAGCAGTACCTGTTACATTGTTGTATACGTTTCCCAATGGAATGGAAAACTGAGACATAAAATACAATCTTTGAGATTCCATTAAAGGGGTTATCCAGGAAAAGAAAACGTTATATATATATATATATATATATATATATATATATATATATATATATATATCAACTGGCTCCAGAAAGTTAAACAGATTTGTAAATTACTTCTATTAAAAAATCTTAATCCTTTCAGTACTTATGAGCTTCTGAAGTTGAGTTGTTCTTTTCTGTCTAAGTGCTCTCTGATGACACGTGTCTCAGGAACCGCCCAGTTTACAAGAGGTTTGCTATGGGGATTTTCTTCTAAAGAGACAGGTGTCATCAGAGAGCACTTAGACAGAAAAGAACAACTCAACTTCAGAAGCTCATAAGTACTGAAACGATTAAGATTTGTTAATATAAGTAATTTACAAATCTGTTTAACTTTAAGGAGCCAGTTGATATATATATATATATATATATATATATATATATATATATATATAAAACTTTTTTCCTGGATAACCCCTTTAAGGATTTCCTAATACTAAGTAGTTTGGGAACTGGAGATTGTGAAATATTATCTAGGATACCTAGGATTGAGACAAGGTACTCTGCCCCTTGACATCTTATCTCCTATCCAAAGGGTAGGGAATAAGATGTCTGATAGCGGGGGTACCACCTCTGTGGACCTCCCACGATCTCCCTGCTGCACCCAGCGTTTGTTTAGAGCATTGGATGCAGTGCCGGAGGCTCGAGACATCACGCCCACGCCCCACTTGTGACATCATGGGCGTGATGACCACCCCCTTCCATAGACTTGCATTGAGGGGCATGGGCGTGAAGTCATGGGCGGGGCATGGCCATGAACTCACTCGCCACTCATCCAGCGAAGTTCGCTTTGTGCACTGGATGTCTGGGGTACCACAGCCGAGATCGTGGGGTCCCCAGCGGTGGGACCCTCGCGACCAGACATCTTATCCCCTATCCTTTGGATAGGGGATAAGATGTCTAGGGGCAGAGTACCCCTTTAACTTGGGCTTCCTCTCAGAGAGGCATTTAAAGGTGGGTACCAGCAGTGTTTCAACGGATCCAAAAGTATTGCTATCTAGGGCACACATTCTCCTTTCACTGGGCTTCCAAGAAGAAAGACAGTAATAGGAAATGATCTTTAAAGAACACAAAGTCTCAGCTTGGTTTTAAACCTAGTGGACAGAATGTATACAGCAAGATTTATTTAGAAAAGCAAAAAAAAAATCCCCAAAAAGATGGTTAACATAAAAACCTGATATAAATAATAAGCCATTTTCGGATTACACGTTCCCTTTACGTATATGGGACTTAGATTCATTAAATCTGTAATAAGATACTTGACCAAAATCATTTAAGAGCTAGTGGATATAAGATAGTGACCCAATTGGGTCTGTAACAGCTAAAATGATGTCATCCTCGTGTAGGACTATTTTATCCTTTTGTTACTCTTGTGTAATGTCCTTGATATCTTGTGTACTACGGATTAGTTCTACCAAGGGCTCCATAACCATGGCAAAACGTACGAGTGATACCGGGCCGTCTCCCATTAGCAATATTGGGGGGGTATAATGTTTAGTGAATTGATCCACTATCTTTTACAGGTGTGTAATTTTATTAGTCTGGGCATAAAAATCTATTTGAAATCTCTTGAATAGACTTTATTTCTTTTTATTTGCAGAAGCCGTAAAGAAGAGCAGAGCTTAAATAATGGCCCCCGGGTTGTGCGCCAAAATTTCCGCCAAAAGATCAAAAACCTGCCCAACTCTCCATTTTACTCAGAAAACCAGATAAAGGGGCATGGCTGCCAGAAGAGGGGGCATGGTCACCGACATTTTCATAAAATCACAACATATTTACTAAGGTTTCCACAGAAAATGTGGTGGATTTGAGCTCTGGCAAACCCCACAGCTCAGAGCATGTGTAAAAAAAGCAAAACGTAGGAAAAAGATCAAAATGTACGAAAACAATAATAAATTCCTTGGAAAAATATCTGTTGGGAACAAAAACCCACAAAAAAAACTACACTCCATTCTTAGGTAATCAGGGCCATTGTGTTTGGTAGTTGTGGCGAGGGATGAGTTTTGGGATCCAGTGATGTGAATTTAGTTAAAGGGGTACTACAGTTGAATTTTTTTTTTTTTATTAACTGGTACCAGAAAGTTAAACAAATTTGTAAATTTCTTCTATTAAAAAATCTTAATCCTTCCAGTACTTATTAGCTTCTGTATGCTCCACAGGATGTTGTGTATTTCTTTTCAGTCTGACCACAGTGCTCTCTGCCGCCATCTCTATGTCAGGAACTGTCCAGAGTAGGAGCAAATCCCCAAAGCAAACCTATCCTGCTCTGGACAGATCCTGACAAAAAAATAGTTTTCTACCGGAGTACCCCTTTAAATTAGGTAAATTCATTTTTCCTTTTAGCGCTAGTGCAGCATTTAAAGGGGAACTCCTCTGGAATTTTTTATTTATTTTTTGTAAATCAACTGATGCCAGAAAGTTAAACAGATTTGTACATTACTTCTATATAAAAATCTTAATCCTCACTGACTTATCAGCTGCTGTTTATTCCAGAGAAAGTTCTTTTATTTTTGAATTTCTTTTCTGTCTGACCACAGTGCTCTCTGCTGACACATCTGTCCATGTCAGGAACTGCCTAGACCATGATAGGTTTGATAAGGGGATTTTCTCCTACTCTGGACAGTTCTTAACCTGTTAAGAACGTAGGGCGTACCTGTACGCCCTACGCCCGGTCCCAGTGTTTAAAACGGGGTCATGCCTTGACCCCGCATAACACTGGGTCGGTCCCAGCTGCTATTCATAGCCGGGACCCTGGGCTGACCGCCGCGTCCGAAAGTGAAAGTAAACGCTTCCCGGCAGCTTAGTTGGGCTGATCTGGACATCGTGATAAAATCGCGATGTCCCGATCAGCTAGGACGCAAGCGGAGGCCCCCTTACCTTGCTCCACCGCTTCCGATCTGGGTTTGATTGCTCCAAGCCTGAACTACAGGCTTGAGCAATCGAGCCCCTATCTCGCTGATCCATGCAAAGCTATGGCTTTGCAGGGATCAGAGTAAAAGATCAGTGTGTGCAGTGTTATAGTCCCCTATGGGACCTATAACACTGCAAAAAAAAAGTGAAAAAAAAGTGAACAAAGGTCATTTAACCCCTTCCCTAATAAAAGTTTGAATCACCCCCCTTTTCCCATAAAAAAAAAAAACCTGTGTAAATAAAAATAAACATATCTGGTATCGCCGCATGCGGAAATGTCCGAACTATAAAAATATGTCATTAATTAAATCACACAGTAAATGGTGTGCACGCAAAAAAAATTCCAAAGTCCAAAATAGCGTATTTTTGGTCACTTTTGATATCATGAAAAAATGAATAAAAAGCGATCAAAAAGTCAGAACACGACGCAAAGAATTAGCCCTCATACCGGCCCGTACACGGAAAAATAAAAAAAGTTATAGTGGTTAGAAAATGAAAATTTTTAACATATACATTTTCCTGCATGTAGTTATGATTTTTTTCGGAAGTACGACAATAGCCAACCTATATATCAATTTAACCGTATGGACCTAAGAAAAATTATTTTTACCGAAGAATGCACTGCGTAGAAGCGGAAGCCCCCAAAAGTTACAAAATCACATTTTTTCTTCAATTTTGTCGCACAATGAATTTTTTTTCTGCTTCGCTGTGGATTTTTGGGTAAAATGACTAATGTCACTGCAAATTAGAATTGTTGGCGCAAAAAATAAGCCATCATATGGAATTTTATGTGCAAAATTGAAAGCGTTATGATTTTTAGAAGGTGATGAGGAAAAAATGAAAATGCAAAAACGGAAAAACCCTGCGTCCTTATGGCTTAAGAAGTATCCCACATCAATGCTTTATGTGTGTTCCACAATTTGAATTGGTTGGTAATTGAAGGTGCATTGATGTTAAAATATGTGACTAATTCAGATTCTAACATGTCTCCATACTCAGGGTGTAAGAATATCTATTGGTTCTATCTCCAGAGATGTGAAGGTGCATAGGTAAATGTCTCATTGATTTCTAAGAACACAAGGAGCCTCCAAGGAGGTGGCGGACATCAGGAGGCGCTGGACACACTCGGAGGGTAGAAACAACTTTAATCACCCATCATGCAACGCGTTTCACAGATTATCTGCTTCATCAGGCAGGGTGTAAGAGTATCTATTGGTTCTATCTCCAGAGATGTGAAGGTGCATAGGTAAATGTCTCATTGATTTCTAGTTAAATAGGGCTTGATCTGTCCATGTTAGAACGTCAATTTCAGAAACAGACCGTAAATCTCTTTGATCCGCTAGAAATAAACCTATTTTGGAACATGACTGTCATGAAAGATATGAAATAGTACAAACAAAAGAATTACAGCAGCACACTGCTAGCACTAAGATGTATGTGTAATATAACACTTTTTTCATTGCAATACTGCTATAGAGAAAAATAGAGGTTCTTGGTTTACTACACTGCTCCAAAAAATAAAGGGAACACTAAGATAACACATCCTAGCTCTGAATGAACTAATCGTAGGAAATACTTTCGTCTTTACATAGTTGAATGCGCTGACAACAAAATCACACAAAAATTATCAATAGAAATAAAATTTATCAACCCATGGAGGTCTGGATATGGAGTCACACTCAAAACCCCACTACAGGCCCATCCAACTTTATGTAATGTCCTTAAAACCAGTCACAATGAGGCTCAGTAGTGTGTGTGGCCTCCACGTGCCCGTATGACCTCCCTACAACGCCTGGGCATGCTCCTGATGAGGTGGTTGATGGTCTCCTGAGGGATTTTCTCCCAGACCTGGACTAAAGCATCCGCCAACTCCTGGACAGTCTGTGGTGCAATGTGACGTTGGTGGATGGAGCGAGACATGATGTCCCAGATGTGCTCAATCGGATTCAGGTCTGGGGAATGGGCGGGCCAGTCCAAAGCATCAATGCCTTCTTCTTTCAGGAACTTCTGGGGGATTGCTTGACTACTGTGGGGGATACCTGTCTGCTGGGGGCATTGCCTACCTGCTGGGGGTCTCTGGCTACTGGGGGATTGTCTGCTTGCTTAAAGGGATAGCCTATCTACTTGGGGGGGGAGCTTGCTAAAGGGAGACCCACCTGCTTACTGGGGGCTTTTAACTAATAAAGGGGATTCCCTACCTACTGGGGACTTGATAGTAGTAAAACAACCTACCTACTATCTACCTAATACTCCTTCCCTTTCCCTCAAAACACTTACCTACTCACTTATACTATGTAGGACACAAAGAGAGGCATTATTTGGGACATTACGGATGAAGAAATGGTGGAAAACGTTCTGGAAAAGTGTGGAGCCTAAGGCGTTTGTTGTCTGACAGCTTCTGCGAAGACGTTTCATGGCTGGAAGAATTCTTCATGACCGTCTGTTCCAGATAAAGAAAAAAAGGAAAGAGAATGACTCTAAAAGGACTCAGGCTGTGAGGCACTGGATGTAGCTGCAGTGTAATCACTTGGTCGGTCTGCAGCGCTTGTGTAGAGCTGGGATCAATACTATATGGTCACTGTATGTGCTTTTTATTTAGTATAAGTATGGTGGTATTATCCAGTCACTATGTAATGGTCATGGTGTGACAACATTATTTCTCTTGTATACCGGTTTTATTAGTGATAGTGGTACATCACTGGTATGATAGTATTATTTAGTCACTGTAGTGGTAATATACCATCCTGGTGGGAAGGTGTTTTTTAAACCCAGGCCCTTGACAAATACCCAATCTCCTACATTCGCAGGGGGAATATAGGAGGCAAACTAAGAATGTTAGCCATTGTTGCCTATTGATGACCATCCCAGTGAAATAAGAGAAGGAGATATTGAGGCACTTGCGATCTACAGAAGAGATGGTGTAAGTGGCATTTCATGGCGTTTCATATTTCCCTACTGACACCCAGCTAACATCTGGCTGCGGCATTTTTGCCCAAAATGTGTCGAGTAGGGAGTTTCCATCATAGGCTGCCAGTTTTCTTTTTCTTTTGTAAAGCTGCCGCTGCTGCTTTTGAGCAGAAATTCAGAGGGAATTCAAAAAATATGGGAAATATAAAGGAAAGATGAATACTTCCTTCTGGATCCACTTCTAGCTTTGGGTCAAAAATTGCGGAGAAAGCTAGTCATGTGTGACCTATAACATCAATAGCACTGAGAGTGTGCATGTGATCTCAATTGGAAGAGGGGAATAGGCTTTTAGAAACCTTTGATAGAGGCTTGTCTACAGGCAGAACGGACGGCTGGGGGTTTAAATTCATCACATCTGATCCTTCTTTTCCTCAATATTATCAGTTAGAGGAGAGTCAGGAGGCCCTCATACAAATAAGATAGTTGGCTGGCCCAAAACTGGTGGTTTTAGACTATTTCCTAAAATGTGTGGTGACTTTAATTCCTAACTAGCTGTAACTGTATTTCACTGCTATCATACATGCGGAGGAGAACAGGGAATTCGGCTAATACATCTATTTTGCTAATATGCAAATTTTTCCATTAATTGTAATTGCTTCATTACTATAAATCTTCAAAGCTGAGAATGTACCTTACCGACTCAAAGAGTCAAAATGTCCAATAACCCTTTTCAAGACATCAAGACAGCCTATTGTCATACATTACAGAGAACAGCAAAAAAAAGGGTAATAGAGCGCTAAAAGGCTCTCGAAATCAGTGTTCCACCTCATTCAGAACAGTCTAAGCTTTAAGGTGATTGTAAATGTAAAATTTATCTCACAAGAAAGGTAAAATATGCTCCTGTATGAAATTAGTCTTCTTAAAATCAGAATGTTTCTTTTCAAATTCAATTTTCTTTTGAAAAAGAGAACTAACATAACTACTAGATAAAAACTCACAGGAAAATGTGGTAAAAAAAAAAACTATTCAAATGTGCATTATCTGTTTTTTAAATGACAGGGCCTGTAGAATGCAGACTAGTGCTCGACTTGACTATTGTTCATACCTATTTGGATGATTCCTACCTCCAACTGGGCGACGGTCCCTATACTGGGCTAATTGCAGGGGCATCAAAAGGCGTCAAACCGTATATACTATGACTAAGGAAATACTGACTGAAATGTGTCAGTCACTTTTTATGGATCTTTATTACTAATTTTACATCTGTATGCTTCAATAAACAGTTTTTTTAAATATTTTGGACTGTAAACTCAAGAGCTTGATCTTCTTTGCCTACATGGACGATTATGGTATAAAACCAGCAGACAAAAAGTAGATGGGAACAAGCCAGAGGGTCAGAACCAAGAGGGCAGAGAAGTACAAAATCAAAAGTCAGCCAGGCAATGGGTTCAACATGGACAGTGGTGCAGTACAAAATCAGCAGACATAAGAATGGTCAGGCCACAAGCAAAAGGTCAAGTCTCAGCAGGTCAGGACAGCAATAGGAACGCAGGGAATAAGGAACGCCAGTGAAGGGTATAACCACTATAACATACATAGGACTGAGACACAGAGGAGTTTAAATATTCTATCTCTGGGAGGTGTAATTGCTGTCACCAAAGCTGATTAGCCTGGTGCTCACACCTCCTCATTGGCTAGGCTGGCTATATCATGCAAAAAAACTATGAAAAAATCAGCACAGCAACACACAGAGCCGATGCCAGGATGATGAGGAACATCACCAGCCACCAAAGAGAGAGACAGAGCTGGAGCCAGGCCGGGTAAGTTCATTAGAGCTGCCCTTTGTCTTTTTGTCCATTAGGGCATACCTGTGCCATGCCCATTGACTTCAATGGACCAAACATAGAGGAAGATTTCTGAAAACCTGTCTAGAGGGAAAAGTAGCAACCAATCAAATAGCTTCTTTCATTTTTCAGAGGCCTTTTCAAAAATGAAAGAAGTGATCTGATTGGTTGCAACAATTTGCTACTACTCTGGACAGCTCTTAAAATGGACAGAGGTGTCAGCAGAGAGCACTGTGGTCAGACAGAAAGGAAATTCAAAGAGAAAAGAACTTCCTTTGTAGTATACAGCAGCTAATAAGTACTGGAAGGATTAAGATTTTTTTAATAGAAGACATTTACTAATATGTTTCTTTTGGCACCTGTAGATAAAAATAAAAATGTTTTCCACTGGAGTACCCTTTAAATGGCCAACGTAGATGACAAAGATGATAATGTAGCTGGCGAGGCTGGTCATAGGTGATGGCATCACTCAGGAGGTGGGGCTAGAACTCAGAAACAAGATCCAGCCAGAAAGCAAAGGATGATGTCTTGTCTCAGAAGGGAGGGGACAACACCTCACTGACAATGAAAGAACTACACAATTTCCTGTCCAGGGTGAATCTAAAAATAAAAATGCTGAAGCCAGTACGATTTGTGATAATGTTAGATTAGAGAGTTTTAAATCTCAGCATGATAGTCTTCTTTAAATACAATTTTTTTGCTACCGGAATACCCCTTTAAGTCTTGAGCTGTGAAGTTCATGTACATCATTGACATCGTTTCCATGCCTCAAGATCCAGAGATTGTCTTCACTTTCTCCACATCTTTATTGTTAAATATTTTGATGTCAGAGGCAGTGTTTCCCAACCAATGTGCCTCCAGCTGTTGCAAAACTACAACTCCCAGTATGCCCGGACAGCCTTTGGCTGTCCGGGCATGCTGAGGGTTGTAGTTTTGCAACAGCTGGAGGCACACTGGATGGGTAACACTTGTCTAGACATTTGACCAAAGTTTGGGAGTCTGTTCCTATACAACCGAGTAGGTCACATACATAAGTAAAACCCGTCTAGCACATTCTTCCTGTTCTGAACTTTATCGCAGTCCCTTAATTTACTGGCAGGCATAGAGCTTCATATACAGTCAATGTATACAACCCTTCTGACTGCGATCTACTAAAATATTTAAAGGAACTGAAGACGACCAGACAGGGAAAAACCTAATACAGTATAACTCGGCCTTGCCCAGACTGTAGACATATTATATAATAAAAGATCTATAGCGTACAGTGTATTACATAAGAAAGATAAATGCCAGTAAGGGCTGCCAGCATTTTTATATTGATTTTCGATGTTGTATTTCCCTGAAGAGTTACTGTGTTACTGATACCGAAATGAAGATTGTAGTTTTGGTTGATTTATTACCAGAGGCAGACAAAAGATTATAAAATATGTAGCAATAATATTCTGTGCATTCAGTGTCCAGGAAAAATGTTGGAAAAAAAAAACCCAAAAAATAAAAAACAAGACATTTGAGAGTTATAATTCCCAACTAATAACCTGACTGCATAAAAATCTAAAAAAAAAAAAAAACTGTTCTCTTACCAGGCAATTTACAGCTTATGCAATGTACAATGGAGATTTTCGAATTTTATAGTTCCTCTCTGACCAAATAATAAAGCATATATACTTATGGATGTTCATTGCCTTTCATCTACTCAGTATTTTAATAATTGTAGTAGTTTATGTACCATGCTTATCTTTTCACTGTAAAGGAGGATAGAAGTTGTAACCATAGATCCGTGTTTCCTAACCAGGGACCAGTATAATGGTAATATGTGTGGTGATAATATTCCTCCTTGTATACTGTATTATTGGTAATATTGGTCAGTATACAGGATTTGGTCAGTAACAGAATGATGGTATATGTATGGTAATAATATTCCTCCTTGTAAACTGGTATTATTGGTAATATTGGTCTCAGTATACAGGATTTGGTCAGTAACAGTATGATGGTATATGTATGGTAATGATATTCCTCCTTGTAAACTGGTATTATTGGTAATATTGGTCTCAGTATACAGGATTTGGTCAGTAGAAGTATTATGGTAATATGTATGGTGATAATATTTCCCTTGAATATTTGTATTATTGGTAATATTTGTCTCTGTATTCAGGATTTGGCCAGTAACAGTATGATGATAATATGTATGGTGATAATATTCTTCTTGTATACTGGTGTAATTGGTAATTTTGAAATTGGTATACAGGATTTGGTCAGTAACAGTATGATGGGAATGTATGGTGATAATATACCTCCTTGTCTTCTGGTATTATTGGTAATATTGGTATCTGTATACAGGATTTGGTCAGCAGAAGTATAAGGGTAATATGTATGGTGATAATATTCCTCCCTGTATACTGGTATTGTTGGTAATATTGGTCTCAGAATACAGGATTTGGTCAATAACTGTACGATGGTACTATGTATGGTGATAATATTCCTCCCAGTATACTGGTATTATTGGTAATATTGGTCCCAGTATACAGGATTTGGTCAGTAACATTATGATGGTAATATGTATGGTGATAATATTCCTCCTTGTATACTGGTATTATTGGTAATATTGATCTCAGTATACAGGATTTGGTCAGTAACAGAATGATGGTAATATGTATGGTGATAATATTCCTCCTTGTATACTGGTATTATTGGTAATATTGATCTCAGTATACAGTATTTGGTCAGTAACAGAATGATGGTAATATGTATGGTGATAATATTTCTCCTTGTATACTGGCATTATTGGTAAGTTTGCCATTGGTATACAGGATTTGGTCAGTAACAGTATGATGGGGAAAGGTATGAGGATAATATTGGTCTCAGTTTAAGCTCCCCCACCCATGTACATGTCATTATGTTGTATTATACTGACCGCCATTACCTCTAAGTAACCTCTATCTGCAGAGATGTGTTATCCCTTTCATTCGATCAGTGGTCTCAAAACTGTGGCCCTCCAGATGTTGCAAAACTACAACTCCCAGCATGCCCGGACAGCCGCTGGCTGTCCGGGCATGCTGGGAATTGTAGTTTTGCCAAATCTGGAGGTCCGCAGATTCGAGAGCACCGCATTAGATCAACATCGGTATCATATACATTTGCCTCTATATGGAAAATCCGGAAATGTTTCTGTCATTTTAGCAAATGTATTTATTCTTAAAATCAATTTAAAATGTTATTGATAAAAAAAATTGAGCAATATATCTATTCTGTTTGTATGGCATATAAAAATGGTGATGAGCTGTATTCTTGTTTGTGTACAGCCCTCCCGAGAATGACCGACGCACCACCAGGCCTATTTTATGAGAGGCGCTTTATAATCCATTGAAATGGTCCAAAAGACACAAAAGAGAAAATGTAATAATAATTGGAACAGTAACCAAATTATCAGTAATGTCAGGTCCTAATGTGTTTAGAGCTGCGGAGGGATCGGGTGATTCCATATATTATGCAGCCAGAGGAAATCATTTCACACCCGTATTGTGACAGGTATTATATAAGTTCAATAATAGCTCCTAGCGATGGCCATTATCTCCACCAGGTCAGGGCCCTGAGAAACAATGGTAGATGGGGGAGGTCGGGGGGGAGCTGTTTGCTAAATAAATGCAGAAACATTAGTCTTTGGGATAAATAGGTCATTTTTATACCAAGGAGATGCCTACTATTTATAGTATACTGGCAGAGTACACTGCGTTGCCTGGTTTGTCTTCCTAAAGCTTGTGGGAGAGAAAATGCAGAAACGGTACTCTTGTTCTCATATCCTGACCTTATATCCCGACCTCATATCCTGACCTTATATCCTGTCCTTATATCTCGTCCTCATGTCTTGTTCTGATATCCTGACCTCATATCCAGTCCTTATATCCCGACCTCATATCCCATCCTTATATACTGACCTCCTATCCCAACCTCATATCCTGTCCTCATGTTCCCTCCTCATATCCCAACCTTATATCCTGTCCTCTTATCCTGATCATATATCCCATCCTCATATCCTGACCATATATCCCGTCCTCATATACCATCCTCATATCCTGACCATATATCCCGTCCTCATATCCCATCCTCATATCCTGACCATATATCCCGACCTCATATCCCATCCTCATATCTTGTCCACATATCCCGACCTCATATCCCATCCTCATATCCTGACCATATATTCCAACCTCATATCCCAGCCTCATATCCTGACCAAAAATCCCAACCTCATATCCCATCCTCATATCTCGTCCACATATTCCGACCTTATATCTTGTTCTTATATCCTATTCTTATATCCCGTCCTCTTATCCTGTCCTCATATCCCGACCACATATCCTGTCCTCATATCGCGTCTAATATCTCAACTTCATATGCCGACCTCAGATACCATCCTTTTATCCTGACATTATATTCCAACTTCATATCTTGTCCTCATATCTAGTGTTGAGCGGCATAGGCCATATTCAAATTCGCGAATATTCGCAAATATATGGACGAATATTCGTCATATTCGCGAATATTCGCATATTCGTAATGGTCTCGTTTTAGTTTCGCATATGCGAATATTCGCGTGTGCGAAAATTAACATATACAAAAATTAATATAGCCTAAAATTTGTATATGCGAAAATTATCATATGCAAATTTTCGCATATGCGAAAATTCGCACACCAGTCTCACACAGTAGTATTTGAGCCTTCTTACACCACATAAGCTGGAAGCAGAGAGGGATGATCACTGTGATGTGTACTGTGAAAAAAATAAAAATAAAATAAAAAAAAACGAATATTCGTAATTACGAATATATAGCGCTATATTCGCGAATATTCGCGAATTCGCGAATATGCGATATTCGCGAATAAAATTCGAATTGCGAATATTCGCGAGCAACACTACTCATATCCTGTCCTCTTACAAATTATAGAGATAGACAATTAAACTGAGAGAAAGGGAGCCCAGCCTGGGTTGGTCTCATAACTTTTTTTTTACTAGTTGGAAACTGTGAAAGTCTCCTTTACTCACTGTAATTAACTGTTGACAAATACGGTAACAGGAATATTGACCCAAGGGTAATAAAAATCAAGGTCAAATAAACATGAGACCTTCCTACTTCTGGAAGGGGGAAAGGGCAAAATCAGACTTAAAGGGGTACTTCAGTGGAAAAGTTTTTTCTTAAATCAACTGGTACCAAAAAGTTAAACAGATTTGTAAATTACTCACATTTAAAAATCTTAATCCTTCCAGTACTTATCAGCTGCTGTATGCTCCAGAGAAAGTTGTATAGTTTTTTCTGCCTGGCCACAGTGCTCTCTGCTGACACCTCTGTCCATGTCAGGAACTGTCCAGAGCAGGAGAGGTTTGCTATGGGGATTTGCTCCTGACACGGACAGAGGTGTCAGCAAAGAGCACTGTGGTCAGACTGGAAAGAACTACACAACTTCCTCTGGACTATACAGCAGCTGATAAGTACTGGAATGATTACGATTTATAAATAGAAGTAATTTACAAATCTGTTTAACATTTTAGCACCAGTCGATTTAAACTTTTTTTCCCACTGAAGTAGCCTTTTAATAAGAGGCCCATTTCTATCTTTGTTTTGGGGCCCAATTTCTTGTAAACTGTGACAAATATATGACCAGCTCGAATCTGTTTCTGGCCTCTATTATTATGGAAATGATACTTTATTGGTGGCCTTTTCTACAAAGAAGTTTTCTTCATTTGTGGTGAGCCACCGGTGTTATAGCGGTATTCATTATCTTATGAAGATACCTATGACTATAATGACATGACTTATACTGATGATATAACTTTTTTTAGCAGGTATGACTATGGATTATGCACAATTAGTGACTATGCATATAACAGACACAGACTATACATTTCTGACTGACTAGAACATTTCATGACATTTTATTATGACTGCGACATTTGATTAGTACTATGATATATCTGACTATGACTGACATTTGACTATTAGACTTGGTATGCATGGTGATGTGAATTCTTATACATATGTTACATTATACATTTTTTTTCTGTTGGACGTTATTTTTGCTGTTGGACATAACATTATACCACTGTATATTTTTGCTGTTAGACAATAGTTGCTGATTGGGTTGCCTGAGGCTTTCTGCCCAATGCCTTGGCTACTAGGGTCCATCAGGATTACACACTTACCCCTAGAACACTTTACTTTAGATTTGACATTCTGTTACTTTTTGTATATGCATTTGGTTAGCTACAGGAATACCTTCTGACATTAGATGTATGACAGTGTAGTGACTAACAGTGGTGTGGGCTGATATAAGAATGCTACAGTCCCTAATGTATATTTGACTGAGGTTTGTGACTGATATACATGGCTTTTGTTTTATGTGTACTGAATTTATGTGTGTACACTATTTAGGTTTATGTGTACTGAATTTATGTGTGTACACTATTTAGGTTTATGTGTACTGAATTTATGTGTGTACACTATTTAGGTCAGTCTAGATATCTGGCTGTGTGCGGTGTTAGTGTGAAGGTGGTTTTCTCGTCTCTCCCAGTGGAGCTGGGACAACACCTATGTGGTATCACTAGAACACCTTTATACAATTCTGTACATGTGTATAGTAAACCATTTACAGTTTATTACATTTTGTTAAGCATAACTTTTATTGCCTAGAGACACAAGGGTTAAGTACTACCAGCAAGATAACTAAGATGATAAGGTTAGATCCACCTGATATTCTGGAGTGCAAAATGGTGCACCAAATATATTACTTTTAACACTTATACAATAAAGTTCACTTGTATGGCTCAGTAGTTCCAATACATTATGGAGTCTCTGGTTAGAATTACGGCCGTAGCTGGGCACATTTCTTAATAGTTCTTCTCAAAGAGAATAGCAAAGACTCGGCACTGCTGCCTCTCATCAAGCATAAGCAATTGTATACCTCTGTTAGCTGACCCACGCCAGGTGGTGCTCTCTGTGTAGTGCAC
The DNA here is from genome assembly GCF_029499605.1 of Hyla sarda. Classification (NCBI taxonomy): domain Eukaryota; kingdom Metazoa; phylum Chordata; class Amphibia; order Anura; family Hylidae; genus Hyla; species Hyla sarda. The sequence continues at coordinate 34,960,005 of NC_079191.1, read as the reverse complement.
AGTCCAATGTGCAAAATCCAGCAAAGTAGAAAATAACCAGGGCAACTCACCAACTGTGTATTCTTCACCACTTCTTTATTCAAGACAACATGAAGGGTACAAACAGTGCAGGACACAGGGTGGACGATAGGCTTGGGGGGATGTCGTTCGGGGCTACGGTGCTGTTTCGCAGTGTATGCTTCAACTAGCCCATGACATCATCATCATGTTGGACACACATTTAAATATCCCTCCCCTCCCTTGACATGGAAACCATCCAAACAAAGGTAAGTGCAATTAAAATATGTTAAAACCAACTATACGATGCAAAATAAATATTATAACAGGGCACTAAGTTCAGTATGTTCATTTAGACCCAGAGGTCCCATTGCTTCTAAACGAAGAATCCATCTAGTTTCTTTCCTTGAAAGAATCTCGTCTTTACTTCTACCATCATAGCCATGTTTGACCCTTTCAAGACCGGCAAAGTGGAATCCACTTTTATCACCGGAATGAACTTCATGTGTTGTATAAATCTAGTGGCTCCTATGCCGGTCCTGAGGGATCGAACATGTTCACAGATCCTATGAAAGAGAGGACGTTTGGTCTTCCCGATATAAAAGAAATTACATTTACGGAGGGGGCGGATGTTTAAATGTGTGTCCAACGTGATGGCGTCATGGGCCAGTTGAAGCATACACAGCAAAACGGCACCGTAGCCCTGAACGACATCCCCCCGAGTCTATTGTCCACCCTGTGTCCTGCACTGTTTGTACCCTTCATGTTGTCTTCAATAAAGAAGTGGTGAAGAATACACAGTTGGTGAGTTGCCCTGGTTATTTTCTATTTGTATTTTGTACATTTCTTAATAGGATCTCCAACAGCAAGGAGTCTCTCGGTCGAAGCCGGGCACAAGACTTACAAAACGTTAAAGGAAAACTGGCTTGACAAAAGTCCGTCAGGTACTCTTCTTAAACATTGCTTGGAGGTAGGAACCTGTAACAATGGGAATGTACTTGTGTACAAAACAGTTGTATACCCGTAGTAGGTGCAGTCATTGTACACAAAACTTTAGATGGGCACTCTATTATTTTCCCAGTCTCGCCTATCTGTGGGCTTCCTAGGTTGTGAGATGAATCTAGGAGTGTGAGACTGGGCCCCCTCCATGGGGTTAACATGAGTGTTCCACGCCACATGGGCTAGTCTTGACTGAGCAATGGTTGGTCTGACATTGACCACTACACTCTCAGCAGCGGCTTGCGCCACTGGGGAAATTGTAGGTGCCTGTTGGTTCGGCCAAACCTCTTTGACATTTTGAGTAGGCTAAGGCACATGGGTTGGTGCTTCTGGATCAGGCCACACTTTCATGACTGGAGTAGGCCTAGGCACATCAGTTGGAGGCCGCTGATCAGGCCACACCTCCTCAGGGGGAGTAGACCTGGGCACATTTTCTGTAAAAGAAGATAAAGAGCTGGATCTCTTGAGGATCCTGGGAGCCATAGCAGGCGCCTCAGACAGGTAGACTTCATCGTCAATGGCGACGTCTGGAAACTTCTTTGGTCTCAGCCCAAAAGGATCTGCATCCCAGTCATCTGAAGATAAGTAGATGAATGGCAGCTGAGTGGGGTTCTTTGGCCTTGTGATGGCTGCTGCCCATTCTCCTCGCAGGCTCCTCACCGGAGTGTACTCTACTATTTCACCTTACTCCAGGGAATGGAGAGCTGGGGGAATATAATCTCGCTGGACGGCTCTCTGGTTTACAAGTATGGTGCCCCCATGTCTGCAGTCCTGGAGGGTGCCAAACCCCCTAACTCTGTTGAATTTGATGACTGTGACGTGTCTGCGCTCCAGGGGTGGCTCAGCCTCTCGGGGTAATCTAATTTGCGGATGTAGAGGGCCTCTAATCTTTTTGTATCTTGCTGCTGCTCTTGGTATTTTTCATAGGGCAGTCGCTTGGGCCCATACTCTTCTCTATGTTTTGCCCTCAGTTGCTCCACTATGGCTGTAACTTCTGCTTCCCGGTGGGCCCTTTCGGCTTCAGCTGTAGGAACTGGGGGATGTGGCTTCTCTGGCAGGGGAAGGACGTGCTCCCTCATATAGCGGATTAGTGCAGGCTCATCGCCGAACAACCATTTGGGCAGAGGGGATGACTGTGGGTGTGCAGTAGCTTCAGTAGGCTTCTGGGTCTGGGGCTTTCTCTCTGGTCTGGAAGTAGAAGAGGGTGTAGAAAATGCGGCCTCAGCCGGGGTACTTACTTCCAACTCCTCTGTTGCGATTTCTGCCCAAGATCACCAGGTGCTATGGTGAGGGGACAGCCTCACTGTTGATGCTCCCGAAGACTCAGATGATCCCCCTGGCGGTGTGGCTGGCCATTCGTCATCCTCCAGAAGCAGGGGCAGGTTATAGGCCTCCTCGGTCCCAAGGGACTACTGCTGCAAACGATCGGCCAAATCTTGAAATAGTTGCGCTGCGGCCGCGGCAACTTTCCGCCATCTTGGTGCTCTTTCCATGTGCTCCGGTGTGTTCCGCCATCTCTGTACTGCTCTCCTACATCTCCGGACTGAAGAGCGCAGGCCAGAAGGACGTCATCGGTGTAGCGCTGACTTCCTGTCCCCCAACAACAACAAGCAGATAACAATAGTTCCACTTCGGCATAGAGACGGCTACATGATGTCCACGCCCAGGGGCGGGACGCAGACCAGCGCGGGACATTTTGGTTTTTCCTTAACCCTTTCAGGTACAATCTTTAATGGAGCATGTAGCAGGGTCTTGGCCAGGATTTTACACATGGCAACATCACAATATTCTTCACCTCCCCCCCTTACTTTTTTCAGCGCCCTGGCAAAGCACAATTTCACAAACAATGTCCTGTACACTTTTGGGGGCAACTTCGGTCGCAGCTTGCGACAATCCTGGACAGTTTCTGAATAGGGGGAGGACTAGTGGCTTTTGCGGCAATGGTATACACCAATTTCTTGTTGTGGGTGGCCTGATGGTTGAATACTTAAAGGCACACACCCGTATCCTGTTCGTGACGCCAAAGTTTGTGGTGAGCCACAGGTGTTATAGCGGGACCACAGGGTGTAGCAGTGTAGGTAGCGGGGCCAGATGGTATTAACCCCTGGGGCAAGATGTTGTTAACCCCTAGTGTTCGTGACGCTAGGATGTGGTTGTATGGTGTAGGGCACCGCTGACAACCAACCCAAAACGGCATATAGTCCAAAGCAGAGTTTTGATGCAACTGGAACTTTACTGAACAAGACATAAAACAGTCTTTACAAATAGCCAACTTCCACAGAGGTGACCTGGACAAAGGGAACCTCTCAGGCTTGCTTGGACTTGTAGTTGCAGTAATAATAATGATGCAGGCCACTGTACTACTGTTATGACTTTAGTAGGGACAGTAGAGACTTGACTTGTACTCACAGATTTGATGTGGCTGCAGGTTTATAGGCTTTGGCCTAGATATGCTGGACTTGACTTGTACAGGACTTGTGCTTGCTTTTGGGTCCAGGAGATAAGAGAGTGAATGTGGAGACTACAGCCCCTTATATATCAGGGGGCTGGCTAAAGCCCATTGGTAGCTGGTTGCCTGTGGTTACCTGTGCCCATGGAACTCTGGGTATCACGTGATCATATATCACATGACATATCACATGACATATCACATGACCTTAGGAAGGTCCTATACAGGGTAAATATCCTAATAACCTTTATATACAGTTTACATTCACTCAACAGTAACTTATAATAGATGTACACACTTAATATACAATACAATACCATATAATGACTCAGGGGGACCCTGCAGGAGAGCCCTGTGGACTTGAGGGACTCTACCTGACGGGACTTTAGGAAACGGTACAGAACCATGTTCTGTACCGGGACACCACAGTGTCAAGTAAGAAGGTAAGTGAACTAAAAATAGTCAATTGCCTCAATACCTATTGACTGGTGAAATCAATCAACAATAGAAAAGCGGAGCGTACGTCGCCCACCCGTCTGATGTCTCTTCTGTATATTCTCAATCAAATATTTCAGGTATAAACAAGAGTGGAGCCAACTACCTCATCATCAATGAAGATGGATCTGAAAAGCGAGAAACCGGTAAAGTTCAAGATCCCCACTCAGTGTCTAATCAGGCCCTGACACAGAACGGACCGACTCTCATCCAGAGATATTGACCTATCATTGACAAGTATTTCATAAAGCGGCTTTATAGCACGAGAGGGACAATGTTATTGACCTTTAAAGGTCAACACGACCGAGGAATTAATTAACATTTTCCAAAACATTCCTCCATCTCCCGCATCATTAACATTAAAGTAGCAAAAACCAAATTAAATTGTAAAGTAGTTCTGGTAAAAAGAAAAAAAGATATAGTCATTTCTAGTTTATGAGAACGGTAGATGATTTACATATTGGTTGTTACCGACGAGAAATATTGTGTAAAATTCAGTGGGTGCATCATTTCTCAGTCTAGATGTGATGGATTTTTCCGCAATGGATCTCGCCACAAATTTGTGCAAAATCTGCAGATTTTGTTGCAGATTTGACCTCTACATTGAAAGAGGCAAAATCTGAGGTGAAAATCCTCGACAAATCCACAACAATCTGAGAAATCCCATTCCGCAACACTATCCAAGAAGATTGTTATTATTTTTTTAATGTGATAATTTTAGGCAACACCATGTAAAAAGAATGTGGACTAGCTGAGGAGGGTGGTAAGACATGCAACGACAGCAAAGGGGTTGCCTTTTTTTATTTCCTTAGTTTTTTAAGACTACAGCGGAATCTACCGGGAAGATGTCGCATTACTTGGGAGCTTTTCAAGTCAATAACTGTCCATCTATTGCAAGAAAGGGCTGAGCCCCCCACATGAAACGAGAAAGTGTAGGGCCTGTTCACACTAGTGTCATTTATTCTATTCTTCTTCTTCATAAGACCAGAGTAATATGGCACCAAATCTGTAACATAGAGAACACTGGTGCAACCAACTGATTGATCGATACTTATAAACCTCTTTTTTTTATAAACGTAAAGGGGTATTCCACCCCTAGACATCTTATCCAGTATCCAAAGGATAGGGGATAAGATGTCAGATCGCCGCGGTCCGCTGCTGGGGAGCCCGGGGATCCCCGCTGCGGCACCCTGCTATCGTTACAGCACAGAGCGAGTTCGCTCTGTGCGTAATGACGGGCGATACAGGGGACGGAGCAGCGTGACGTCATGGCTCCGCCCCTCATGACATCCCGGCCCGGCCCGTCCCCTTAATGCAAGTCTATGGCAGGGGGCGCGACGACCACCACGCCCCTTCCCACAGACTTGTATTGAAAGGAGCGGGCCGTGATGTCATGAGGGGCGGAGCCATGACGTAACGATACTCCGGCCCCTGTATTGACCGTCATTACGTGCAGAGCGAACTCGCTCTGTGCTGTAATGATAGCGCAGTGCTGCAGCGGGGATCCCGGGGATCTCCAGCAGCGGGACCTCGGTGATCTGACATCTTATCCCCTATTCTTTGGATAGGGGATAAGATGTCTAGGGGCGGAGTACCCCTTTAAAGGGGTACTCCACCCTAAACATCTTATCCCTTATCCAATGGATAGCGGATTAGATGCCTGATCGTGAGCGTCTCACTGCTGGGGACCCCCACAATCCCGGCTGCAGCACCCCAGACATCAGGTGCACGGAGCGAATTTTGTTCCGTGTCGGATGACTGGCGATGCGGAGGCTCGTGATGTCACGGCCCCACCCAGCTTGTGACATCATGAACATGCCCCCTCAATGCAAGTTTATGGTAGGGGGTGTGACGGCTGTCATGCCCCCTCCCATAGTCTTGCATTGAGGGGGCGTGGCTCTGACATCGCAAGCGGGGCATGGCCGTGATGTCACAAGCTTCCGGCGCTGCAGCCAAGCTCTAAACGAACACCGGGTAGGCCAGGGAGATCACGGGGGTCCGATAAGACATCTTAGCCCCTATCCTTTGGATAGTGGATAAGATGTCTAGGGGTGGAGTACCCCTTTAAGTTAATTTCCAGTAAAAATGTTTTTGGTGGCCCATAAGACCAGATAGGTAAGTGGTATAGACCAGCAACCTTCCGTGATTTTTTTCAAGTTATTTCAGTGAGTTAAGGGGGTACTCCACTTCATTAAAACTAATCCCCTAGCAGATAAATGTCTGATCATGGGGGGGGGTCCAACATCTGGGACCCCCAAGATCTGCAGAACAGACCCCCAAGATCTGTCTGTTACGCCGAGCGCTCCGGGTCCCTGCTCCTCCCTGGAGCGCTCACGGCGTTCTTCTGTGTGCAGCGCTCCGGTCAGACCCGCTGACCGGGAGTGCTGCACTGTTATCACCGGCGGGGATGTGATCGCATCCCAATCTCCTCACCTGCCCCGTCCTCCTGCTGTTCTGGGGCTCTCTAGGGCGCGCGCGCGCCGGCTCTCTGAAATTTAAAGGGCCAGTGCACCATTAATTGGTGCCTGGCCCAATCAGTTCCTATACCTGCTAACACATAAAAACCCACTTCCCCTTCCTGTCCTTGCCGGATCTTGTTGCCCTAGTGCCCTGAGAAAGCGTTTCTGTGTGTTCCATAGCCTGTGTATCCAGACCCTTGCCGTTGCCCCTGACTACGACTCTTGCTGCCTGCCCTGACCTTCTGCTACGTCCGACCTTGCCTTGTCTCTGTGTACCGCGCCTGACTCAGCTATCAGTGAGGTTGAGTTGCTATCAGGTGGAACGACCTGTGGGTTACCTGCCGCTGCAAGTCCATCCCGCTTTGCGGCGGGCTCTGGTGAAAACCAGTAACCCCTTAGATTCCGTTCCCCTGGTACGGCCCACGACATCACCTCACTGACACAGAGGATCCACCTCCAGTGTCCTCTCCGCATACCAGTCCGGATCCTGACAGTGTCAGCACATGTTTCATGCACTGTCTATAAGATATCTTAGTACAACGCTCGTGTGTGTCCGGCGCTCCCATAAAGAATACATGGAGCACATGCCATAATCTCAGCATGGGGCAATTTTACAAAACTGCCATTGAGCAAAAAGCAAAAAAAAGAAAAAGCAAAAAAAAGAAAACAAAGTGGGTTTGGTGTTTTAGAATTTCCTTTTGGTTTTTAGCTAATATCTGGCTGCAGCTTTTCCCCCCCCCAAAAAAAACCCTAACAAAATGCCACTATTTATAATGTAGTGTTAGCATAGCCTTACTGTGAATACAGGATTGTCCAGTGTCTCCCAACCAGTGTGTTGCAAGACTACAATTCCCAGCATGCCCGGACAGCCGAAGGCTGTCCGGTCATGCTGGGAGTTGTAGTCTTGCAACAGCCAGAGGCACCCTGTTTGGAGAAACCCTGTTATAGACAGATTAGAACGACTTTGACTATCGACACCAGCACTAGTCTTAGCGCTTACCATATGCACAAGTATACAAGTGCTCTTATATGGGTGTATTTCCTAAGTGTATAACATGATGTATAAATTTTCTTGCAATTGTTAAAAAAATTATTATAATAATAATAATAATTTGCATACTATTAGGTAAAGATTTTACGTCCAACGAATGCGTAATGACTGTTTCTACCAACTTACCAGGTGCTGGCGTTTGAAGAGACTTTGCAAATATACGAGCGGACGTAATGGATGGAGCTGAATCTACAATACAGTCCCTAAATCCAATTAAAAAGGCAGCACTTTGTCAAGCGGCGATCATTCATTTACACCTCGGCGGAAGGTGCGCGCAAAGCCATTGTCTCGCTCATTTGCATTCCAAACCAGTTGTGATCTCATCCACGTTTTCCATCATGTTTACCTCGCCTGGACTTCCAGCCGTAACTTCTCTCTCCTGCCCTAACCTGCCCTGGATTGACTGGAAATAAATCTTTACGGTCGTGAAATGTTAATTGGAAATATTAGCTCCCACTTGCATACCAGATGAGGTATATCCAGGGCAGAAGGCGATAGGAATGAAGGGGTTAAGGATGGAACTGATTAGCTGGGGGGGTGTAAATTATTTTGGTGCATTGTTTGAGATCTACCATCACGCTACCGGCGTTCCACCGGGGCCTGGGATTAATCATGGCGATAGCTTTTTTTAAATTTTTTTTTATTCTGCGAACGGATATAAATTCCATTTATGTTAAGCAATGTTGAATCATGAAACGTCTGGTATTATGTTATGCCATAAATGAGCTAAGCAGTAAAATCCGCCAAGATTTTTATTTTCCTAATGTCAAAAAGACGTTGTTGTGTTTATTTCATACCGTAATACGCGCTGCATGAAGCGAATATATGATGCAATATATTCCCCCTTTGTGTTGGATTGTTAGATTGATATAATGTCGCGGCATGTATTCCTTGTTTTTATGAGGTATACAATGTACAATTAATAGAAAGTGTAGCTTCTGATAAGTAAGATGGCAATGAAATTGGCCAAATAGATTACAGTTTATTGATTTACTGGTCTCCAAACAGTGGCCTCTTGCTGAAAGGGGACCCTGCTTGGGTCGGTCCCTCCCAAGTACTGTTGGTTCCTGCTCCTTTAAAGAGTGCCTGTCATCGAACCATATTTTCTAAACTAACTCAGATTATATTCCCTAACCACCCCTCCTGTCCTTAAAAAAATTTCCGAGATTTAAAAAGCTCTGTATCATACCTTTCCCCTTGCTCACATTGTGTGAGCTCCAGGCAGGAGAAAGTGGGCGTTCCCCTACAAACGCGACATCACTGAAGCCTGACAGGTACTCTTTAAGAGCAGCAGTGGCTGCTGGCCACACACAGGCACATCTGCTAGAAGAGGCCCTGTGACGTGTCCCTTGCCCTGCCCTTGCTCCTCATGTACTGTGCCAGTGGCTAACAGATTGTCTACCCTGGCTGCCCAATGTGCTCCACACATGCCTCCACTACTTATGCCATACTCATGAAACATAAGGGTCTGGAAGAGGACAGATAGATCTAGGGGTGGGCAAAGGGGATTTGGTAAGGACAGAGTGATCTGGAGGAGGACACATGAGTACAGAGGAGGACAGAGGTGTTGGGGGCGCAGAAGAGTGTAGAGGAAGACAATGGAGTCTATAAAGGGGACCGAGGTGTCTGGAGGACAGAGGGGTCTAAAGGAAGACAGAGGAGTCTAGGAAGAATAAAGGAGTCTAGAGGAGGACAGAGGAGTCTAGAGAAGGACAGAGGACTCTGGAGGTTGACAGATGGTTCTGGGGAGTACAGAGGAGTCTAGAGGAGGACAGAAATGTCTAGAGGAGGACCAAAGGGTCAGGGAAGGACAGATGAATCTAGAGAAGGATAGAGGAGTCTGGTAGGGGACAGAGGTGTCTGGAGAAGGACAGAGGTGTCTGAAGGGGACAGAGGTGTCTGAGAGGGACAGTGGTGTCTGGGGTGGACAAAGGAGTCTGTGGGGGGGGCAGAGGGGTCTGGGGAGGACAAAAGAGTCTGGGGAGGACAGAGGAGTCTGGGAGGACAGAGGGATTTGGAGGACAGGGAAGAGGGGTCTGGAGAAGGACAGAGGGGTCAAGAGAAGGACAAAGGTGTTTGGGGAGGACAGAGGAGTCTCAGGAGGGGAAGGCAGAGGAGTCTGGGGGGGATACACACTACATACATACCCCAGAACACACCTCTAGATCAATACATGCCCCATGCTGGACCCCCAAAGCTATTGCAGACCCCAGACTACAGACCTCCATACTAATACAGACCCTAGACCAGCCCTCCTAAACGTTTAGATATCCTAGAGCCATTAAATTAACACTTACCACAGACCAGACACCCTAAACTTACTGGATCCCAGTCTAAATACAAATAATAATAATTTTTCTTCACGTCTCCTTCCTTTGTGTGTCATTTTAAACCATCGGCTCTTGAATGTAATGGTGTAAGCCGAGCTGTAATATATGAATGTTTTCCAGCGAGCGGGATCTCTCAGCATTAATACTTGTTTACGTAGCGCCAGGTGTCAACCTTTGAAATAATGCCTGGCTAATAGACTGTGTAAAAGCTCAGCGCAAACACCAAACGTATCAGTAAAGCCATTTAAATTCTTTACTACATAACCCAGGAACCTGTGGGAAATCAATGAATTAGCCACAAATTATCGCACAAGTGCTCGATCATTTCTAAACCGGCGCGGGGTAGAGACCATGAATATACCTTCTAATATTTCAACCAAGGCTGCTGCCATTACCGAGGCTTTCTGCTTCTCTCTGCATATTGGCCATTCTAGAACCACATGGGCAATATCAGATTTCATTCTGCTTTAATACGTTAAAAGGTATTGATCGATTTGGTGTCTTTTTTTATCCCGTTATGATGTGTTAAGAAAAAAACAACACACTATGCAAAAATAATATAGGCCAATAGGAAGTCAAATCCAAGACCATGATATATTCTGTATGGATAGACGTATTCAAACACCTACACATTACATCAGTGTTTACCAACTAGGGGGCCTCTGGCTGTTTCAAAATGACAACTCTCAGCATGCCCCGACAACTAAGGCATGCTGGGAGTTCTAGTTTTGCAACAGCTAGAGGCATGCTGGTTGGGAAACACTGTGTATTACATTTAAAGAGCTTTTAGGACATCCAGGGCCGGGTGCCACCTATAGGCCAGGTAGGCGCTGGCCTAAAGCCCCCAGGACATCCTATTCTAAATCCATAAGCATTAGTATGGAGTTACTCCCTTTGCAGGGATAACAGCCTCCTCTCATCTGGGGAGACTTTCTACAACATTTTGGAGGTGTCTATGGGAATTTTTACCCGAAAGTCCAGAGTTTTGACATGGATGTTGGAGAAGAGGGCTTGGCTCACAATCTCTATTCTAGTTTAGGGTTGAAGGCAGTGCTCTGTGAATGCCAGACCACACCAAACTCACCCAACCTATGTCCTTATAGACCCTACTTTGTACACTGGGGCACAGTCATGCTGGATCCCAAAAAAAGCTCCAAACCCCAAATGTTCCCATAAAGGTGGAAGCATTAAAGCGGACCTGGCAGGAGAAAAACATGGGTGTAAATAAACCCATGGCTAAATAGGGCTAGTCATCAGGATTCTGGACATACTTTTATTATCTATACAGTCTTTTCCATGGGCAAGAGAGAAGCCTTTTCCACCATTATGCATATTAGGCTCAAAATCCCAGGGGGTGTTCCCCAGCAAAGCAAGGGCCTTGCTGGGGCATTCCCCCTGGGTATTAAAGTACAACTGCAGCTTAATAATAAGTGTATAAAAATCCTGGGTGTGAATAAGCAGATTCTGGCCATAATTCTGGGCATTTCTTTTTTCTTTTTTTTTTGTTATTTCTATAGTCTTTCTCAGCATTAAGTTTTTTATAACTATGATAATGAGACTTAAAGGACAACTGCAGCGCAATATACACTTATCCTCTATCTACAAGATAGGGGATAAGTGTTTGATCGCGGGGGGTCCGACCGCTGGGACCCCCCCACGATCTCCTGTACGGGGCCGCGGCTGTGCCGCAGCTCTCCTGTGCAGGGGGCGTGCCTGCCGCAGCATGACGTTGCGGCCGGCACGCCTCCTCCATGCATCTCAATGGGAGAGGCAGGGAGGCAGCGTTCGTGCCTCCCCGCCTCCCCCATAGAACTGTATGGGGACTGGGAGGAGACGGGGCATCACCGTCGACCTCTAGGTCAACGCTACGAGCCTTAGCGCTCACTATGAGCGCTAATGGCGGCGCCCCGTTAGGGAGATCTCGGGGGGTCCCAGCGGTCGGACCCCCTGCGATCAAACACTTTTATGCACTTTACATCTCAGCACTCGGGAATTCTGTTCGTGGTCAGACACTTTGTGGCTGAGTTGCTTTGGATCCTAAATACTTCCTCATCTCAGTAATAGCTGTTGGAGTCCACCCAAGTGATCTCAGTAGGTAGAATGCAGGGATGAGACTTCATCCCCTCTCTTTGGCAGAGACAGAGACATCATGGACAAAGTAGGCAGTAGTGCTGGGCGATATGACCAAAAATGAGTATCACAGTATTTTTCTAAAGTATCACGGTATCACGGTATTTCACTGTAATTTTTTTTTTTACATTGAGACTTGCATTGAGGTGGCGTAGCGGCACTAAATGGGCTTTTGGAAGTGCAGGTAAGATGAAGACCAGCTCACCCCGCCTCGGACAGCAGAGCACGGATCCAGGTGCTGGACGGCACCAGCTAATCAGAGGAACAAAGAGAGATGGATCCAGCTTGATGCAGATAAAATGATTTTAATCCATAAGACAAGGAGGATACAAGTAACGCGTTTCAAGCGCTGAATGCGCTCTTAGTCATACAGATCTGTATGACTAAGAGCGCATTCAGCGCTTGAAACGCGTTACTTGTATCCTCCTTGTCTTATGGATTAAAATCATTTTATCTGCATCGAGCTGGATCCATCTCTCTTTGTTCCTCTAAATGGGCTTTTGGAACTAAATGATCTGAACACGGGGGCAGTGGAGTACCCTTTTACATAGATGTAACAAACAACCTTACAGCCTCCAGCTGTTGCAAAACTACAACTCCTAGCATGTTGGACTTTATAGTAGTGTATAGTATAGGTCAGTGTTTCCCAACTAGGGGTGCCTCCAGCTGTTGTAAAACTACTACTCCCAGCATGCCCGGAGTTGTAGTTTTGCAACAGCTGGAGGGCCTCAACAGCTGGAGGGCCTACTGTAGGTATAGTATATTATACAGACCCCTGTCCATCCCAGAACCCTGACTCACCTTCCCAGTTGCTGCAGGGACCGTCCGGGGAGGGTGGTCCGGGCCATCCATCCTTCCTGTAGTGTCCGGCGGCATTCCGGGTGGAGGGTGAACCGGTCCGGGCTGTCCTTCTTCTCCGGGGGTCCTCTTCTCCACTCCGGGCAGGTTCCGGCCTAGTAACGCTGCATAGACGCCGCTGCGCAGCGACGCACCTGACGTCACGGCGTAGCGGCGTCTATGCAGCGTACTAGGCCGGAGCCTGCCCGGAGTGGAGAAGAGGACCCCCGGAGAAGAAGGACAGCCCGGACCGGTTCACCCTTCACCCGGAATGCCACCGGACACTACAGGAAGGATGGATGGCCCGGACCACCCCCATTACGGGTAAGTTTAATTTTTTTTATTGACTCGGAGGGTGGGGAGGGGCCCGACCGGTATAGCGGTATGGGCAAAAATCCATACCGTGGGCAAAAAAAAAACGGTATCCGGTTCATACCGGTATAGCGCCCAGCACTAGTAGGCAGCATTAAAAAATCATTTCAGTGATAGAAATAGGAATCAATATGGCTGTAAACCCATGCCTGCTACATCAGCTAAAACAGGTAAACACAAGACACAACATTATTCTCTACTAATAGCCGGGTGCTACACTATTGCAACTCTGCGCCATTGAAGTGAATGTATGGCATCCTCTACTGTACTGTATGTGGATGTATGGTAGAGGGTGTGATGCAAAGGGCAGATGGAATTACCCTAGGGGCAGATGTCATTAACCCTGTGGTTTATCCTCAATACCACCCGAAGGTATACCGCTGGATCCTGGGTTAGGCACGGGGGCAATTATGACTCTGACACCAAATTACAGACAACGGTAGCTTTACTGAGTGACAGATGGTACAATCTATACAGTGTAGCCAGGCCCACGGAGGTGACCAGTGACTTCAGAGACCTTAAGGGCTTGCTGGGACTTTTAGTACAATGGGACAATTTAGTGCAGGCCACACTGACTTGACAGATGACTTTGACTTGACTGACTTGTGACTGACAATGCTGTGACTGTAGCTTACTTATAGACTTGTGGCTGCACTGCAGACTTGACTTGAGGCTCCATCCAGGGCTTATATGGGAGAGGCTCTGGTGGGGTCCCATAGGTCACTGATACCTCCTGGGTAACAATCACATGACAAATCCCATGGTAAACAGTCTTAAAGGTATAACACTCTTACATATATAATATAGGGATTATATACAATTACAATAAACAAATACAGGGGAGGCCCAGGGGACACTGCAGGAGGCTGCCTGACAGGGCAGCAAGGGTACGTGGTAACACCTCGCATACTGGGCCACCACAGATGCAATGGTGGTGGTGGTGGGGGGGGGGGGGGGGGAGTGTTGGTTTCAGGTCACCACCAACCTTAACCTGTCCCTGCCTAGCAGACATGCCAGTATTTGTAGGTGAACACAAGGTGTTGCACACAGTACGTACAAACATCCATCCAATACAACTATTTAGATGGCTCTCAGTTTTTCAGGGGGGGTAGTTTGATATCGCTATTTTTAACCATTCCTCTTGTTAACCTTCTTGAACTTCTTGGATAGTTGGACACCTTGTGCTGTGAAAAACTTGTGTTTATTTACAACACAAGCGAATACGGAAAAAAAAAAGGGAGAAGCGAGAAAGCCCAAGAGGCTGGGGACGTGCCGGCACTGTCAATGCCGAATAAATTAGAAGTCTTTAGCGGAGGATGCAGTCTGCTAATTATTTAAAACATAAAATTCACATTAAAGTGTCCTCGGAACAAAGTCGTGAATTATGTATCGTCTTAAGAGTTGTCTACAAAGTGTAAATGAGCTGCTTTGCTGTCCGATAAGTTAAAGCCATCTAATGAAGAATGGAGGGATCATAGTCACCAGTTGTGCTAATACACAGATTAATTAGAAAGAAAAGCAAATGATCAAATGCCTCTTATTTCTTTCTACCATGTGGTGCAGAACTAATCTTTCCCTTGTTTAACGGTGGCCATACGAGGTAGTATTTTTTTTTTTTTTTTTTTTTTTTTTAGACCTCACTTGCCTTAAATGTCCAACTACAGTTTATGGTCCTTGAGGAGAATGTGTGGAGACCTATAGGCCATTCATGGGAAACGGAATATGGAAGTAGCTCTCTCCCAAAAGGAAAAGAGTTTGTTCTCTGGTTCCACCTATGGAGGAACCGTATTTTTCGCCGTATAAGACGCACTTTTTCTTCCCCAAAACTGGGGGGGAAAAGTCGGTGCGTCTTATAGGGCGAATACACCCCTATCGCGGCGGTCCCTGCGGCCATCAATGGCCGGGACCCCCGGCTAATACAGGACATCACCGATTGCGGTGATGCCCTGTATTAACCCTTCAGACGCGGCGATCAAAGCTGACCGCCGCGTCTGAAGGGAAAGTGACACTAACCCGGCTGTTCAGTTGGGCTGTTCGGGACCGCCGCGATTTCACCGCAGCGGTCCCGAACAGCTCGACTGAATAGCCGGGTTAGTGCTTACAGGACACCGGGAGGGACCGTACCTGCCTCCTCGGTGTCTTCTCCGTTCAGGGATCCCCTGTATGGCCGGCGCTCTCCTTCCTCGTCATCACGTTGTCACGTACGTGCGTCGGCGTGCGTAACGACGTGATGGCGGCGACGGAGAGCGAGGATACTCGGCCGGCAGCAGAGACGTTCCGGAGCGACGGGGACACGGCAACAGCGATGGAGCGACAACCAGGGCAGCGGTGACGGGTCCGGAGCGGCGGGGACACGTGAGTATTACCTCCTTTGCAGTGGTCTTCAATTTGCGGACCTCCAGATGTTGCAAAACTACAACTCCCAGCATGCCCGGACAGCCAACAGCTTTTTTTTTTTTTTTATCAACTGATGCCAGAAAGTTTAACAGCTTTGTAAATTACTTCTATTAAAAAATCTTAATCCTTGCAGTACTTATTAGCGGCTGTATGCCCCAGATGAAATTCTTTTCTTTTTGGATTTCTTTCCAGTCTGATTACAGTGCTCTTGGCTGACCATCTCAGGAACTGTCTAGAGCAGGAGAAAATCCCCATAGCAAACAAATGCTGTTTTGGACAGTTCCTAAAATGGACAGAGGTGTCAGCAGAGAGCACTGTGGCCAGAAAGAAAATAAAAAGAAAATAATTGTTACGCCGAGCGCTCCGGGTCCCTGCTCCTCCCCGGAGCGCTCACGGCGTCTCTCTCCCTGCAGCGCCCCGGTCAGACCCGCTGACCGGGAGCGCTGCACTGACATTGCCGGCGGGGATGCGATTCGCACAGCGGGACGCGCCCGCTCGCGAATCGCATCCCAAGTCACTTACCCGTCCCGGTCCCCGGCTGTCATGTGCTGGCGCGCGCGGCTCCGCTCTCTAGGGCGCGCGCGCGCCAGCTCTCTGAGACTTAAAGGGCCAGTGCACCAATGATTGGTGCCTGGCCCAATTAGCTTAATTGGCTTCCACCTGCTCCCTGGCTATATCTGCTCACTGCCCCTGCACTCCCTTGCCGGATCTTGTTGCCTTGTGCCAGTGAAAGCGTTTAGTGTTGTCCAAAGCCTGTGTTACCTGAACTCCTGCTATCCATCTTGACTACGAACCTTGCCGCCTGCCCCGACCTTCTGCTACGTCTGACCTTGCCTCTGCCTAGTCCTTCTGTCCCACGCCTTCTCAGCAGTCAGCGAGGTTGAGCCGTTGCTAGTGGATACGACCTGGTTGCTACTGCCAAGACCATCCCGCTTTGCGGCGGGCTCTGGTGAACACCAGTAGCCTCTTAGAACCGGTCCACCAGCACGGTCCACGCCAATCCCTCGCTGACACAGAGGATCCACTACCTGTAAGCCGAATCGTGACAGTAGATCCGGCGATGGATCCCGCTGAGGTGCCGCTGCCAAGTCTCGCTGACCTTACCACGGTGGTCGCTCAGCAATCGCAGCAGATTGCCCAACAAGGACAGCAGCTGTCGCAGTTGACCGCCACGTTACAGCAACTTCTGCCTCTGCTACAGCAGCAACCATCTCCTCCGCCAGCTCCTGCACCTCCTCCGCAGCGAGTGGCCGCTCCTAGCCTCCGCTTGTCCCTGCCGGACAAATTTGATGGGGACTCTAGACTCTGCCGTGGATTTCTGTCTCAATGTTCCCTGCATATGGAGATGTTGTCGGACTTGTTTCCTACAGAACGGTCTAAGGTGGCGTTTGTAGTGAGCCTTCTTTCAGGAAAGGCCTTGTCTTGGGCCACACCGCTCTGGGACCGCAATGATCCTGCCACAGCCACAGTCCAGTCCTTCTTCGCTGAAGTCCGTAGTGTCTTCGAGAAACCAGCCCGAGCTTCTTCTGCCGAGACTGCCCTGCTGAACCTGGTCCAGGGTAATTCTTCAGTGGGCGAGTACGCCATCCAATTTCGTACTCTTGCTTCCGAATTATCATGGAATAACGAGGCTCTCTGCGTGACCTTTAAAAAAGGCCTATCCAGTAGCATCAAGGATGTGCTGGCCGCACGAGAGATTCCTGCCAACCTGCAAGAACTTATCCATTTGGCCACCCGCATTGACATGCGTTTTTCTGAGAGACATCAGGAGCTCCGCCAGGAAAAAGACTTAGATCTCTGGGCACCTCTCCCACAGCATCCTTTGCAGTCTACGCCTGGGCCTCCCGCCGAGGAGGCCATGCAAGTGGATCGGTCTCGCCTGACCCAGGAAGAGAGGAATCGCCGTAGGGAAGAAAATCTTTGTCTGTACTGTGCCAGTACCGAGCATTTCTTGGTGGATTGCCCTATTCGTCCTCCACGTCTGGGAAACGCACGCACGCACCCAGCTCACGTGGGTGTGGCGTCTCTTGGTTCAAAGTCTGCTTCTCCACGTCTCACGGTGCCCGTGCAGATTTCTCCTTCAGCCAACTCCTCCCTCTCTGCCGTGGCCTGCTTGGACTCTGGTGCCTCTGGGAATTTCATTTTGGAGTCTTTGGTGAATAAGTTCTGCATCCCGGTGACCCGTCTCGTCAAGCCGCTCTACATTTCCGCGGTCAACGGAGTTAGATTGGATTGCACCGTGCGTTACCGCACAAAACCCCTCTTAATGTGCATTGGACCCCACCACGAAAGGATTGAATTTTTCGTCCTTCCCAACTGCACCTCTGAGGTCCTCCTCGGTCTGCCATGGCTCCAGCTTCATTCTCCCACCCTTGACTGGACCACCGGGGAGATCAAGAACTGGGACTCTGCTTGCCATAAGAAATGCCTCTCCCCCCCTCCCAGTCCCGTCAGGCAAGCCTCAGTGCCTCCTCGTACACCTGGTCCCCCCAAGGCTTATCTGGACTGTGCCTTGCCTCCTCATGGCCCCCGTCCTGGTGACACCCTGTCCCGTGCCATGTTTCACCCCCTGCCCTCCCTCCCCATTCCCACTCCTGCTGTACGGCCTGCCTTTGAGGAAACCCTTCAATCACTCCCGGTGTCCTCATCCCATGGGAAGCAGTTGCCAGACAAAGAAAGGGGGAGACCTAAGGGGGGGGTACTGTTACGCCGAGCGCTCCGGGTCCCTGCTCCTCCCCGGAGCGCTCACAGCGTCTCTCTCCCTGCAGCGCCCCGGTCAGACCCGCTGAACGGGAGCGCTGCACTGACATTGCCGGCGGGGATGCGATTCGCACAGCGGGACGCGCCCGCTCGCGAATCGCATCCCAAGTCACTTACCCGTCCCGGTCCCCGGCTGTCATGTGCTGGCGCGCGCGGCTCCGCTCTCTAGGGCGCGCGCGCGCCAGCTCTCTGAGACTTAAAGGGCCAGTGCACCAATGATTGGTGCCTGGCCCAATTAGCTTAATTGGCTTCCACCTGCTCCCTGGCTATATCTGCTCACTGCCCCTGCACTCCCTTGCCGGATCTTGTTGCCTTGTGTCAGTGAAAGCGTTTAGTGTTGTCCAAAGCCTGTGTTACCTGAACTCCTGCTATCCATCTTGACCTTGCCGCCTGCCCCGACCTTCTGCTACGTCTGACCTTGCCTCTGCCTAGTCCTTCTGTCCCACGCCTTCTCAGCAGTCAGCGAGGTTGAGCCGTTGCTAGTGGATACGACCTGGTTGCTACTGCCGCAGCAAGACCATCCCGCTTTGCGGCGGGCTCTGGTGAACACCAGTAGCCTCTTAGAACCGGTCCACCAGCACGGTCCACGCCAATCCCTCGCTGACACAGAGGATCCACTACCTGTAAGCCGAATCGTGACAATAATTTTCTTTGTAGTATACAGCCGCTAATAAGTACTGGAAGGATTAAGAAATTTTAATAAGAGTAATTTACAAATCTGTTTAACTTTCTGGCATCAGTTGATAAAAAAAAAAAAAAGTTTTCCACCGGAGTACCCCTTTAACCCCTTAAGGACCAAGCACATATGAGTACGTCCCTGCGCCCTGGGTTTTAAGGACCAGGCAAGTACTCATACGTCCGTGGGAATTTTGCGTCCTGCGAGGTTGCGAAACCTGACGCCTGCTGAAATCGTTCAGCAGGCGTCCCAGGCAAACGCCGAGGGGGGCCCCCAAATGTCGGCGATCGCTGCAGATCGTCCGCGAAATCGCGCAGGCGATCTGCGGTGATTCCGGTCATTCGGGTCAGTGGTGACCCGATGACCAGGAACTAGATGGTGATCAGCGGTGTACGATCCACAGCCAATCACCTGCCGTTGCTGAGCAACGCTGCTATTGGCCGGCGATCGTCCAGCCAATAGCAGTGCAGCAGAGGAGGGGTTAACGGTCCCTTCCCGCTGCTGCACCCGCTCTCTGTGTTCAGTCAGCGGGTGCAGCAGTGAGGAGAAGACCGTGGATCCCCCCTCGGAGCTCTGGAGCCCCATCAGGAGCCTTAGAATAGGGACAGCGGATTGCAGGAACAGGTAGGGGTTAATAAAGTTGAAAAAGTAAAAAAAAAAAAAAAAAGTCTAAAAAAAGTTAAAAAAAAGTCTCCCCCCCCCGACCCCCTAATAGGTCCCCCAGGGTCCTATTAGTGTCTGATCCCTTATCCCGGGTCCTATTAGGGGTTCAGGGAGCTGCGTGCGCCACCCCTTTTTTTTTTTGGGCCGCAGCTTTTTTTTTTTTTTCTTCCATTACTATTATACACTTTTTACACCAAGCACCACACAGTACATACTCCCCCCCCCGCCACTGCCCCCCCCCCCCCCCCCGCCACTGCCCCCCCCCCGCCACCATAGAAAAAAGGCGATGGCTCTTCGGGCATTTTCGGTAGCGGAGGCTTGCGCTTTTTTAGCCTCCCACTCCGAATCTGCCAGTGAGGACGAGGAAGATCCAACATTTTTGTGTTCTTCATCGCCCTCCTCATCATCTAGTAGTGATGATGAGTCCCCTGTACGGCGGCGGAGACGCCGCCGGGCGAGGCCACGCACCCCCAGACAAGTGCAACGGAGCCCCCCAGAGGGTTATCAGCCACGGATTCCTGAGTTTGTTGGCGACTCAGGAATCTTGATTGACACGGCTGGCTTCACTTTTTTTCAGTGACAGCCTGGTCAATCACATGGTGGAACAAACGAACTTGTATGCCCAGCAGTTCATTGCCCACCACCCCGATTTGCTTTTGGCCAGGCCCAATGAATGGCGCGCCATTGATGAAGTGGAAATGAGGACATTTTGGGGCCTCACGCTGCATATGGGCCTGGACAAAAAACCAAGTGCCCGTCATTACTGGAGCGGGGACGTCCTCTATCAGACCCCGCTTTACAGTATGGCGATGACACGGAGGCGGTTCGAGGCCATTCGGAAATGCCTGCATTATGCAGATAATGCGGCATATCCGCCCAGAGGTGATCCCACCCATGACCGGCTTTACAAAGTGAGGCCGGTCATCGATCACTTTGGGGCCAAATTTTTGGAGGCCTACGTACCGCTCAGGGACCTCTCGGTAGATGAGTCTCTCATCAGTTTTAAGGGGAGACTCATCTTCCGCCAGTATATTCCCTCGAAGCGGGCGCGGCATGGCGAGAAGCTCTATAAACTTTGTGAGAGTACCTCCGGGTACACTTACAAGTTTATAGTGTATGAGGGATGAGATTCCCGTATTGAACCCCCAGAATGTCCCCCCACTCTGGGTGTTAGCGGGAAACTCGTTTGGGACCTTGTGCACCCATTGCTGGATAAGGGTTTCCACGTATACGTGGATAACTTTTATACCAGCATCCCTCTGTTCAAATCCCTTTCCGCCAGATCCACGTCCGCTTGTGGGACCGTGCGGAAGAACCAGAGAGGCCTCCCTCTAAATTTGGTCCAGACGCCTATCCCCAAGGGTGAGTCCCGTGCCCTGACCCATAATAACCTGTTGTTGGTGAAGTATAAGGATAAGAGGGATGTCCTTATGCTGACCACTATTCATGGGAACGGCAGCACCCCTGTCCCTGTGCGAGGTACCGTGGGACCGGTCCTCAAGCCCGATTGTATTCTGGACTACAATCGTTATATGGGGAGAGTTGATCTCTCAGATCAAGTCCTTAAGCAATATAACGCCATGCGGAAAACACGGGCATGGTACAAAAAAGTTGCGGTCTACTTGGTACAGGTTGCCATGTACAACGCTTTTGTACTATCCAAGTACGCTGGCAACACAGGGACATTCCTCCAGTACCAAGAAGAAGTCCTAAGGTTCCTGATCTTTGGCGACCGGGAAAGAGCAGGCTGGACTTCCCAAGGAACTGGAGTTATAGGCGCCAGGATCGTCCCAGGCCAACACTTTCCAGGTGTGATCCCCCACAGTGTAAAGAAGGGACAAACCCAAAAAAGATGCAGAGTGTGTAGCAGGACGGGGATACGGAAGGACACCGCCTATCAGTGCGACACTTGCACAGATAATCCGGGCCTCTGCATAGACTGCTTCAGGGAGTATCACACGTCCATGGAGCCCTAAATTTTCTCTTTTCAGTTTAATTTTACATAATTTGACCAATGTACCAAGTCCAGAGTACATTCCAAATTGTTAACCTCCTAAAACCATTAAATTGTCCCAAAAAAACTGAAAAAAATACCTGATAAGACCTCTGGGGTGTTTTTTCAAAAATGGGTCATAGGTCACCGAGTCACTATTATCTGGGACTTTTTTATGTTGCCTTAAATGCGCAGCGCTCTCTCTCCACCTGAGCGGGGTGCGCATTTGAGGCAACAGGTTAGGGACGGCCACACATATCACATTCCCAGAATGATGATTCAGAGCATAGGGTTTGGGGCGGGCTTATTTTTTTTAGTTTTGGCTATGCTCTGGGTCATCATTCTGGGAATATATCCTTTTTTATTATAATTTATAATTTTCTGGCCCACTGTACCCCATATTACGGGCCTCTGTACCCCACCTGTATAACCCAGTTATGGGCCATTGTCCCCCATAGTGCTCCCCTATTTTAGGGCTCAGTGCTCCCCCCATTAACGCTCCTTGAGGGGGGGTCCCACATCCTCTGCTATGAAAAGCTCAAGGCCCCTGACTGACCTCATGCCTATACCAAGACCTGGTGTGCACCAGCGGAGCAAAAATCATCCAAAAATCAGGTATGTCCTTACTCCAAAGAAATGTATTTACAAATTGTGGGGTATCTTTTCTGCTATTAACCCTTGTAAAAATGTAAAATTTTGGGGAAAACCCACATTTCAGTGAAAAAATATATTTTTTTTTACATAGGCAAAAGTCGTGAAACCCCTGTGGGGTATTAAGGCTCACTTTATTCCTTGTTACGTTCCTCAAGGGGTCTAGTTTCTAAAATGGGATGCCATGTGTTTTTTTTTTGCTGTTCTGGCACCAAAGGGGCTTCCTAAATGCGACATGCCCCCTGACCAAAATTTGCTCTCAAAAAGCCAAATATGACTCCTTCTCTTCTGAGCATTGTAGTTCGCCCGTAGTGTACTTCAGGTCAACTTATGGGGTACCTCCATACTCAGAAGAGATGGGGTTACAAATTTTGGGGGCTATTTTCTGCTATTAACCCTTGCAAAAATGTGACATTTGGGGGGGAAACACACATTTTAGTGAAAAAAAATTATGTTTTTTTTACACATGCAAAAGTCGTGAAACCCCTGTGGGGTATTAAGGCTCACTTTATTCCTTGTTACGTTCCTCAAGGGGTCTAGTTTCCAAAATGGTATGCCATGTGTTTTTTTTTTTGCTGTTCTGGCACCATAGGGGCTTCCTAATTGCAACATGCCCCCAAAAACCATTTCAGAATAACGTACTCTCCAAAATCCCCTTGTCGCTCCTTCGCTTCTGAGCCCTCTACTGCGCCCGCCGAACAATTTTCATAGACATATGAGGTATGTGCTTAATCAAGAGAAATTGGGCTACAAATATAAGTATACATTTTCTCCTTTTACCCCTTATAAAAATGAAAAAATTGGGTCTACAAGAACATGTGAGTGTAAAAAATGAAGATTGTGAATTTTCTCCTTCACTTTGCTGCTATTCCTGTGAAACACCTAAAGGGTTAAAACACTGACTGAATGTCATTTTGAATACTTTGGAGGGTGCAGTTTTTATAATGGGATCATTTGTGTGGTATTTTTAAGATGAAGACCCTTCAAATCCACTTCAAACCTGAACTGGTCCCTGAAAAATTGTGAGTTTGGAAATTTTGTGAAAAATTGGAAAATTGCTGCTGAACTTTGAAGCCCTCTGATGTCTTCCAAAAGTAAAAACTTGTCAATGTTATGATGCAAACATAAAGTAGACATATTGTATATGTGAATAAAAATTTTTTGGGGGGGAATATCCCTTTTCCTTACAAGCAGAGAGCTTCAAAGTTAGAAAAATAAAACATTTTAAATTTTTTCATCAAATTTTGGAATTTTTCACTAAGAAACGATGCAAGTATCGACAAAATTTTACCAATAACATAAAGTAGAATATGTCAGGAAAAAACAATCTTGGAATCAGAATGATAGATAAAAGCATCCCAGAGTTATTAAAGTTTAAAGTGACAGTGGTCAGATGTTCAAAAAACGCTCTGGTCCTAAGGTGTAAAATGGCCTGGTCCTTAAGGGGTTAAGCAATCACAGATCTAGGGAAGATGCCGAGGACAAGGTAAGGCCTCGGGATTCCCTAGCAACCCATAGCCCCCTGCGATTACATATACCATGGCAAAACTATATATTTGAATGGACTGTAGTCTATTAGTGACAATGTCTGGTCTTGAATTTCCTAAATGTATTCTTTGTGGATAACCAATGCACAGCAAACCAAGAGTCCAGAGACAGTATATGCTGAGTAACTGCTCTGATTGGTCCCCGGTTATTAGTTGTGTACCCCAAGGTTCAGTACTGGGCCCGCTGTTGTTTAATTTATTTATCAATGATATAGAGGATGGTATTAACAGCTCTGTTTCTATCTTTGCAGATGACACCAAGCTTTGTAGCACGGTACAGTCTATAGAGGATGTGCATAAGTTACAAGATGACTTGGATAGACTAAGTGTCTGGGCATCCACTTGGCAAATGAGGTTCAATGTGGATAAATGTAAAGTTATGCATCTGGGTACTAATAACCTGCATGCGTCGTATGTCTTAGGGGGGATTAACCTGGCAGAGTCACTGGTAGAGAAGGATGTGGGTGTACTTGTAGATCACAGACTACAGAATAGCATGCAATGTCAGGCTGCTACTTCCAAAGCCGGCAGGATATTGTCATGTATCAAAAGAGGCATGGACTCAAGGGACAGGGACATAATACTCCCCCTTTATAAAGCATTGGTACGGCCTCACCTGGAATATGCTGTTCAGTTTTGGTCGCCTGTTCATAAAAGGGACACTGTGGAGCTGGAGAGGGTGAAGAGACGAGCGACTAAACTAATATGGGGCATGGAACATCTTAGCTATGAGGAGCGATTAAAGGAGTTACAATTGTTTAGTCTTGAGAAGAGACGTTTAAGGGGGGATATGATAAAAGTATATAAATGGCCCATACAAAAAATATGGAGAAAAACTGTTCCAGGTTAAACCCCCCAAAGGACGAGGGGGCACTCCCTCCGTCTGGAGAAGAAAAGGTTTAGTCTAAAGGGGCGACACGCCTTCTTTACCGTGAGGACTGTGAATTTATGGAACTGTCTACCTCAGGAACTGGTCACAGCAGGAACAATTAACAGCTTTAAAACAGGGTTAGATACATTCCTGGAACAAAATAACATTAATGCTTATGCAGAATTATAAAACTACATCCCTTCCCCTTATTCCCTTACACCCTTCCCTTCAATTCCCTGGTTGGACTTGATGGACGTATGTCTTTTTTCAACCATACTAACTATGTAACTATGTAACTGGAATGGATAATTTCACAAACAACCTACCTTTGGTCCATTAAACTCAATGGGCTCAGCGGGGTATGCCTCTGGAGGTATGTCAAGATACCTTTTTTCATGGTTCTCTGATGTATACTGGTGGCTGGTGGGCAAAAAAAGATGTGAATGGGCCCTGAGGGATATGGATACAATAAAGCTGGAAATATTTAAAGGGTTTCCCTGAGATGCTGATATGTTTGTTTCTGTGAACTGATGTATATTTTTTGAAGAAGATTCACTATAACTTGGATCTTTGCTCATTCTGGGCTTAGACGTCCAATAGAAGGTCCTAATCTCAGATTTACAGTATGTCTGCCTACACAGGGAAGACTGTCCATCAACAGTTACCAATGGAGTCCTAAGCTCAGAACTGAGCCCGGGTTTGGAGTGTACGCGAGTGTTGTCTCCAGCAGAGTGTTGGTCAAAACCTCACCATCAGGAGGCGTTGCAATTGCATTGTGGTTTGTAACTGTATCACACCAGTTTCCCATGGTTTGGGCGGCCGTGGTTGTCACGCTATGCCCCCCTCTTAACTTTACGCCATGCCCCCTCCATTCATGTCTATGGGAGAGGGCGTGATGGCCGTCACACCTTCCCCCTTAGTCATGAATGGAGGGGGCGGCGCGTGATGTCACAAGGGGGCATGGCGTGACATCATGACCATGGCCGCCCAAAATCAGCACCGGGTGCTGCGCGTAGATCGTTGTCCAATCGGCGGGACCCCTGTGTTCAGACATCTTATTCCCTATCCTTTGGATAAGATGTCTAGGGGCAGAGTACCCCTTTAATACTGTTCACAGCTGATGGTGGAGGATCTAGGAGGAAAGAAACTTCAGCAAGTGACTTGTTGCAGCGGGGGCTTCTATTAGAGTATCATGCTGGTATCACGGACCTCTATGGAATGGCTCGTTCTATCACATATGTCTGTAATGGTGACAGCATTGGTAGGGGCTGGATATTATAGGGACTTAATAAAACATCTGAATTCAATGATTAAGAGCTGAGGCCCAATGGTTATCTCCATATAGTGTATTTATGGCTGCTATACTCTCTCATCCAGGGACAGAAGCATGCAACCTTGTACAGTGACCCCCCGACATACGATGGCCCCGACATATGATCAAATCGACATACGATGGCCTCTCAGAGGCCATAGCATGTCGATGTCAGCATCGACATACAATGCTTTTTATGTCGGGGCCATCACATTAAGTGCTATCCGGCAGCGCAAAATGCTTAAGCTGCTGCCGGATAGCAGCTTAATGTTCCCCGTGTGGTGCGGTGAGTATTACTTACCCCTCCACGATGCTCCGGGATGCCCTTCGGGTCCAGCGCTGGTCCTCCAGTGTCTTCTCGTCCCTCTCCGGTGACGTCAATACGCTGCTGCGCACGCCGTCCCATCATCCAATAGGAACGGCGTACGCAGCGGCGTAATGACGTCGCTACGCAGGCCCAGTAAGGCCTTGCGGAAGACAGCGGAGGACCGGAGAAGACAGCGGAGGACCGGAGAAGACCAGGAGAGCCCAGCAGAGGACCGGAGAAGACCAGGAGATCCCAGCGGAGGCCCGGGTCACCATTGGGAGAGGCGGGGACACCATCGGGAGCGGCGGGATGCGGTCCGGAGCAGCGGGGACAGGTGAGTACAGCTTCCTATACTTTACGTTGCACGAATCCCTCAACATACGATAGATTCGACAAACGATGGCTCGTTTGGAACGAAATACCATCGTATGTTGAGGGACCACTGTACTCCCTATCAATTCTATTGAGTCACCCCCTGGCCAGTTATCTCCGATCCAAAAAGGAGGGAACTACACAGGTTCATCTGCCCCCTGGGAATGGGAGATTTAGTGTAAAGGATCACCCCTTTCAAGAACTCCATAGCAGCAGATAGTTTGATAGGTATTCCTTAAATGATAATTAAATGGGAACTGTCAGAATTAAAAACTTTTTATATGTTGTACATCTTGGCAAAATATTAACCTTTCTAATATACTTCATAAAAATTTTCTCTTTTTTATAGAAATCATAGCTTATAAAAGAGACGACGAGGGGTCCCCATACAATCCAGAACATAATCCTGTCTGGCAGCATCATCTTTATCCTAGTTAAAGGGGTATTTCAGGAAAAAAAACTTTATTTTTTTTATATCAACTGGCTCCAGAAAGTTAAACAGATTTGTAAATTACTTCTATACATTTTTTTTAATCCTTTCAATAATTATCAGCTGCTGAAGTTGAGTTGTTGTTTTTTGTCTGGTAACAGTGCTCTCTGCTGACATCTCTGCTTGTCTCAGGAACTGCACAGAGTAGAAGAGGTTTGCTATGGGGATTTGCTTCTAAACTGGGTGGTTCCCGAGACACGTGTCATCAGAGAGCATTAAGACAGAAAAGAAGAACCCATCTTCATCAGCTCATAAGTACTGAAAGGATTAAGATTTTTTAATAGAAGTAATTTATAAATCTGTTTAACTTTCTGGAGCCAGTTGATATATAAAAAAAAGCTTTTTCCTGGATAACCCCTTTAAAGCACACACAGGGACAAAGACCAGGAAGTGAGGGCGGGACTATCACTCTTCTGTGCTCACTTCTGTCCTATCAGACTGCAGCAGGAAACAGAGAGGAGGGGGTTACAGAGCAGCCTGCAGTGATTGGATGAAGAAACCCAGCACAGCACAGCAGACTCAAGGAGGCAGTGCATGCATGGTGAGTGAGGGAGGGCTCAGTGCTTGCCCCGGACATGCCCCTTCCTGAGCGGTGGATGTCACAATGAGTGAGTAGCAGAACAGAGGGAGCCAAATACAGAAGCTAGACACATAAAAAGGACATGTAAGGAATCTGCATGACCTTGGGAGTAATAACAGATATGCCTTAAATACTTAAATAAATAATGATAATTATAATAATAAATTAATCATTAAAAAAATATAATGATACAATAATAATAACATGGTTTCCACCTTTTTTCAACCAAGGGCCATTTGGATTTTTTTTATATTATTCCTGGGCCATAAAGAATAATACTGTCTCACTTGGTACAATTCTGATTCCAAGAGACACATCTGATCTTGTGCCTGCCTGCGTATTACCCCAGAATTAATTGCACTGACTAGCAGGATCATGCTGCATTACAGTGAATATGCAAGACCTCGCACTGTTGGCTGAGCCAGACCAAGTGATTATGCAGTCCTTATAGGGCCCACGGGCTGGACATTCCCTACCCCTTATGTTGGAATATTAAGGTTTCTTGTTATTCTAGGGCCTAGATCAGTGTTTCCCAACTAGTGCGGCTCCAGTTGTGAAACACTGACCTAGATATTAGCTAAACTCTAATATCCCAACTTATCCCATATTAAAGGGGTACTCCGCCGCTAGACATGTTATCTCCCTATCCAAAGATAGGGGATAACATGTCTGATTGGGGGAGTTCGGCGGCTGGGGACCCCTGTGATCTCAGTCATGGCATCTAGTCATCCGGTGCACGGAGCGAACTCCGCTTCGTGCCGGATGACTAGCGATCACAGCCGCCACGCACCCCTTCATTCATGACTATTTTCTGTGTACTAGCTGTCACGACCCCTCCCATAGACATGAATGGAGGGGTGTGGCGTGACGTCACAATCTTGGAAGCCCCAGGCGTCTGTGACTGTAATGCCGCAGTGCTGGAGTGAGGTGCAGAACTGTGCCCCTTGCAGTTTTACGCCAGCCCCACCCCTCAGCTGTTCGGAGATTTTCAAACATACAGCGAAGGGAGGGGTAAGACAGAGATGGGCAGGACACAGTTCTGCACCTCCCCCAGCCCAGTACACATCTCCCTCCTCGCCCCTTCCTCAGGAGGAGGACATAGATTTTCACAGTCCCATTCCTGGATGGAGATTTTGACAGCTGTGATCATCTATGTCCAGTGGTCTGTAGAAACCTCTACTTGTGGTTGTGTCACTTAGCCATTGTTCAAATCTACGTCCAGGGGGCTGTGCACCTCCATCGGCAGAAGAGGGGTTCTCACAGCCCGCTCCCACAGCCCCCTGGACGTAGATTTTCACAGCTGTCAAAATCAACGTCCAAGAGCGGGACTGTGAAAATCTAAGTCCTCCTCCTGAGGGAGGGGCGAGGAAGGAGCAGTGTATGGGGCTGAGGAAGGTGCAGAACTGCGTCCTGCCCATCTATGTCTTTCCCCTCCCTCACTGTATGTTCGGAAATCTCCGAACAGCTGAGGGGAGGGGCCGATGTAAAACTGCATGGGGCGTAGTTCTGTACCTCATGCCGGCATGAAGAATGCGGGGGTCCCAGCGGCTTGGTCCCCTCGTGATCAGACATTTTATTCCCAATCCTTTGGATAGGGGATAACATGTCTAGGGCAGAGTACCACTTTAAAGCAATCTGAACTATTTCGGAATTGCAACGCAAGGTAAATATTGCAGAATTAAGGTATTTAGTGGTTTTTGTCTGTTCCATATAAAATGTGTTTTTTTTTTGTCTACTACACAAAGAATGAATTATTGGTTGGGGAGGTGGGGGTGGGGGCTGACCGCACTACCACTTCCAAATGAGATGCCAAAATGACTGGACACACATTCAGCCTCTTGATAAAAGCCAATTATAAATTCAGCAATAAGTTTAATTAATAAACATGGCTTTTCCTGAGGGTTTCCAGTACATAAACGGCAATCTGTCTGCTTTCCTCCATCTACTTCCCTGCATCCACCACATCCATTACACTGCATCTCATTACGGGCTTCTCACATCTATCATATTGTTTGCATATCAATTCCAGCAAAGCGATGCCTTTTTAGTGGCAAATCATTTAGCCATCCCGATCTATGAAATGCGCTATTCATTTCGGGTCTGTTGGAAAGGCTGTGGCTAGGTCAGAACTATCTACACATAGTGGAGCATGGAAAATGGTCACGATTGGTTGGATGGAATAACAGCGATAAGTGCCTCTTTTGAATGTAAAGTACATATGGTATTAAGGACTAGGCATCAGGTTGTTAGATGCTGTGAGGAAGGGAAACATTGTATGCCATGAAACGCATTAGTGAAAAACTTTTTGGACTGCTTGGATTGAATATTTTTTGACGAAAGGACATTTAAAGCCGCTCTCATGCCACCTTTAAAGGAGTTCTATAAGCTAAAACTTTTAATCCCCGCTGTGCCCGGGCTGTAAAACTATACATAATAAACTTTCACTTACCTGCCTACGATCCCCCGTTGTTCCGATATCGCCGCCTGTTCTCCGGTCCCGGTCTCTTCCACTTTCTGTGGGTCGGTGACTTCACTCTGCGTTCAGCCTATCAGCGGCCGCAGCAATGTCCCGTAGCGGCCGCTGATAGACTGAGTGCAGAGTGAAGTCACCGACCAGCAGGAAGAAGAAGCTGACAGGGACTGGAGCACGGGCGGCGATATCGGAACAAAGGGGGATCGTAGGCAGGTAAGTGAAAGTTTATTATGTATAGTTTTACAGCCCGGGCACAGCGGGGGTTAAAAGTTTTAGCTATAGAACTCCTTTAAAGGAAGCTTTTCCTTCATGTCAGTGTTTCACACCAACTAGGAGTCTTGGAAACTAACTGGGAATGTATGCCAAGCCAAACACTTTGAGACTTTTTCAGGAATTTTCCCTTTCTGGCATAAGGCATGTGAAGATGTGTCACGTTGGGACAGGATGAAGTACAACCCTGCCCTTTCTCAGAACTACCTTCCCTGCTTACTTGCATACCCACTTTAGACAGTGGATCCACAACTAGATGACAGTCCCTGTGCTGGAATAAAATGCAGGGGCATAACACGGTCCAGAACAATAAACATCACTATACGGTGGTCAGGAACTCAGGTCAGGACACAAAGGGTTAACAGGCTATACATCTAGCTTGCTTTCCCTATTTTAAGTTACTCTTTATACAAAAAAAGAAGACAAAAAAGAAGCTTGCAGCAGCACTCTTGGTCAAAAAATGGAGGCTCTTAGCGCACTTTTTGATCAAATCATGTCCCCCCATCCACCACGCAGAGGTGGCCTCATTTCGGATGGAACCCTAACACTCATTTCACTCACCTCTGCTGGGCATATAGCCTCTGACTGGGTGACATGCTGGATCCATTATCAATCCAAAAAACCTCCTGTGAAACAGGGAGGGGTGCATGGCTACAGTGGGTGCCCCTAAATTGCACAGCAAGAACAAAAAGAAAAATAGCCAGCACAACTACCTAATACACGGGTGCACGCTGCTGTGGCAAATACAAAGTATACAAAAAAGAAGGTTGCAGCAGCACCCAGTCAAAGGCTATATGCCCAGCAGAGGAGAGTGAAATGAGTGTTAGAGTCCAATCTGAAATGAGGCCACCTCCGCGTGGTGGATGGGGGGCACGTTTTGATCAAAAAGTGTGCCAAGAGGCTCCATTTTTTGACCAAGAGTGCTGCTGCAACCTTCTTTTTTGTATACTCTGTATTTGCCACAGCAGCGTGCACCCTTGTATTAGGTAGTTGTCCTGGCTATTCTTTTAATTTACTTCTTATGTTGCATTATATTCACATAGTTATTGATTGTTAAGACAGCACTGTCTATGTTCTTATCATCATTACATTACAACGTTCCTTTATATTGGTTATTTACTCAAAGAAATCTTGAGACACTCTTTAATATGTCTGTTCTTATGTATTTTGATATAATTGATTTAATAAAGATCAGTTAAAAACAAAGGGTTACCAGGCAGAGAACAAAATACAAAATCCAGAGGATAAACAGACGAAGAGAAATAGAGAAGTCTAACAAGCCAGGTCAAGACCGAGATAGCACCAAAGGTACCAAATCACTTAGCAGATAATAAATGTATAGCAAGCCAAGGTTGAAATACAGAGAATAGAACAGACCAGGAGCTGTGTGATAGCTAGTGCAGAGGACCTGAACACAAGCAAGGCCTCACCAGACTTTAGCTGGGTATTTATATTCCCAAAAATAGACAATGGCTTGAGTAAAAAAGACCAGCACCAGGTACCCTAGAAGCAATAACACCTTGGGTGACCCCATTCTAGGCTAATGCGCCATCTGGCTCCATCACTGCACATGACATCAGATTGTGGAGGGAAAAATCAAAATATTAAAGGGGTACTCCACTGGCCAGCGCTCAGAACATTTAGTTCCAAAAGCTGTGTGCGTGCTGCCAGGGTCGGCCACACCCCCTCGTGCTGTTAGGTCACACTTCCTGAATGCAAGTCTATGGGAGGGGGCCTGAGGGCCCCCTCTAATAGACTTGCATTCAGGAAGCGTGACGAGGGGGCTTGGCTGACCCCGGAGCACGCACACAGCTTTTGGAACGAAATGTTCCGAACGCTGGCCAGTGGACTACCCCTTTAAGGATCTTAGACATTGAGGAGAAAACAACATAAGCAAAAAATTTAAAAATCGGTAGTCTAGAATAAAACATTATATATTATATCATTTCCAGACTATAAAAAATTCTCATTCTATTACATTTGTTCATGTCCTGGGTAATATTTACTTGCTTTTATTGAATAGAACAAGGTTGCTATCATTGGAGGGATGACCGAGCCGCCTTTCTGCAGTCATCCATGTATTGTTTGCCTTTATCTATAGAGAGGAGATGATATCTACAAATTCGCGTACTATAGTCTCATTACACAGAAAGGATGGAAGCAATGAGACAGGTGCAATGTATTGTGGGTACACACACTTTCATTCCCATTAATGCTTTATTATACGGAACGTTCGGTGTGACACGTAGAGCTCCCATCTCTCATTATAGGTTTCTTCACATTATCTTGTCAGTCGTCGTCCCACATGTCCAACACGGCGCAGCCAGGAGAAAATCTAATGATGCGCGCTGAAAAGAAAGTCGTACAAGTGTGAGCAAGAAAGGAGACATTGAGCCTTGTGTGATGTGTAAAAAGTCACTTTATCGTTTGTTTTTGCTCTTCGGCAACAAAAGGCTCGGTCTTCAAAGAAGAAGGAAGGCTGGAAATCTCTCTGATAACCATTTCTCTGACAACCTAATAACAGGTTCCTCGCAGAGCTCTGGGAGCCATTTCCACCCCTTTCTTTGCTTGTTAAATTTAAGGGCTAACCTTCTCCAAGAGGTCTCTGATGTTTCCTTCCCCTTGAGAACCGTCGGCTCTTGAACGTTCCCGGTCCTTTGTCTGTCTTTCTTGTATAAAAGAAGGCACGTTTTGAGAGAGACGTGAATATTACATCCTATAACATCTAATTGGATCATCTAATGAGAGTGAGAAGGGGACGACTATCCAGAATGGATGAAGAGCAAAAGGGACATGGGTCCGATGGTTTTATGGTGGCTGTTTTTTCTGTAGGTAGATGTGGTCTCCAAACTGTGGCCCAGGGGCATCGCTAAGATTTGGGGCTCATGCCCCGGATAAAAGGATTATTGCCCCAAATCTTTTGCCTAGTGCTGCACTCACTAAGTACCAGGGGTGGACTGATAGGATTGCCGAGTAGCCGGGCACCCTGCCACCAAACAGTTCTGGGCAGAAGGGAGGAACACTCTGTACTGCAATGCTGACAAGCTAGGAGGGCCGCCTGTGGCACAGCAGCTTGACTGAAGACAGCATCCATAAAGAGCTGTGGCTGCCACTTTAAGAAGATACCTGCCCCTTACAGACGTGCCACATGCCGGTCATGTCTGCTGCATCACATCTCTGACACTGCACGGCGGGCTAGCTGGTCGGTATGCTGGTTCTCCTGTGCTACCACACTGCCAGCTGAGCTCCCCATCTTCCTTTGTTATGCGGGTTAGACACTTTCATGCTTCGACTTGCTTACTGCTGCTTCTTCTCTGCTGGGTCCCGCTGCTAGCAAACAGCATCAAACACATCAGGAAGCTCCGCCTATGCTCCAAATTGTAAGATATGGAGGAAGATAATGGGAGAACTGATGCACAAAACTGGATTAGGTAAGTATGGATGTCATCAGTGTCACCTGCACTATCTGTCAGTACCCACAGGTTAGTGCAGGTGCAACTGATGACAGATTTCCTTTAAAGAGTAAAACAGAGACCCTCAGACTCTTCAGTTTAGTCATATTTCATATCTGAAGCAAAGCACATCATTCCCATATATTGCCAGGTAGGCCTTTTGTCAGGTGTTAATAGATCATCCTTGAATTTATTGCCCAAAATTCCATCTTTCTAAATTTTTCCAAACTCTAATAGTAGGGTTATTTCCTATACTGTATGTACTGAATTCATTTAGATGCCCACCCTGAGTTTTTTATATAATCATCCATCACAACTACTATACCCCCTTAAAGGGGTACTCCAGCCCTAAGACATCTTATCCCCTATCCAAAGTGCCATCTATCCCCTCACAAACTCAGGGTGCCGACCACGGGGCCGGAGTATCGTGATGGCATGACTCTGCCCCCGTGAGACATCACGCCCCGCCCCCGCTATGCAAGTCTATGGGAGGGGGCGGGGCGTGATGTCACACGGGGGCAGAGTCATGCCGTCATGATACTCCAGCCCCGTGGTCGGCACACGGCACTTTGTGAGCACGGAGTGCAGCTCAAATAAGTCGGTACCGAATGCAAGATTGCGGGGGTCCCCAGCGGCGGGACCCACGTGGTCAGACATCTTATCTTTGGGTAGGGGATAAGGTGTCTTAGGGCCGGAGTACCCCTTTATGCTTTCCATTGGACCTGGTTTTCATCTTACAGGCTTACTTGTTGATATAGGAGACTTTAACCATGTAAAATATGTTTTGTTCTCATGCACTTCTACAACTACACAATTTGTAACTTCTTTACCCTCTTTTAAAGAACATATTTTATGGATCCTCATAAACGGCCTTTACTAAACTACTTTTATCTCTTGAACTGCTCATGTCCGCTCGCTCAGTCACAATGAAAGGTCGCATGTTATTCTTTGATTAAGACAAACCAATCTTACCCAGAAAGACACTGGTAAGTATAAGTGAAGGAATACATTACATTGTAACCCTGTTGCCTTCTTCTAGACATCTAGCTAGATCATGTCCTACTTCCCAGAACTGGTGCCTTCTGCAGCTCCATTATTAACGTACTCTGAATAGGGATAATTCATTATTTGAGGTTTATTATACTTTTTTGGGAATTTGATAAAGCAGTAGTGATGGTGTATAATGTAGGAAAGCCAAAGTAGTAGCTATGTGTCGCCTTTCTCTTGTACAACCAGACATTTGTGCTCCTTCGTTCTCATATATATCAAATGATTAGCTGGTATTATTGTGTGCTGTTCCAGCACCAATAGCTGTCCTGTGGCTTTGGACTGTCAGGGGCAGCACAAGGTGTTGGGCCCACCAGAGACTTACTGTTATATTAGTTATGATTATACTTTATTGCAATATAATAATAATATATTTTTCTAATATCAAATAAGAGAAAAACACGATGGCACTCACCACTGGTAGAAAAGCTGTGTGGTTTATTCGGACACCGGCAGGGTTACAGCATCGGGGAGAGGGACGCCAAGAGAGCTATAGCTATTTCATGCGCTGGGCGCACTTCTTCAGGCCACTCCTCCACTGTCGTCAGTGCCGGTATAAATACACCTGCACATGACATCAGTGGGCGTATGTAGGTAACCGAGCACCTATCTATTAACACCCTTCTGTGAAATATGTGCACAATAATAAGAAATGGTTAAAAACATACAAAAGCACAATGTGTCAATGTTTATGAAATACATCCGTTATACAAAAATGCTTAAATCCACCTTGTCGTTCAGCCCAGCGGGACCCTGCACGCGCATGCGCAGCATCCATCCGGCCTCTTTCTGCAACAGACGCTTTCTCCTATCTCCACCGGTAACAGAATGGACTTTGTCAATGCCAAAAACTCCAGAACAGAGGTATTTCCCTCATGCTCCATATTAACATGTTCTATCAACCTAGGGCACCCTTTTAGTGTGTTAACGGATCTCATGTGTTCACGGAACCGATAGTGCATAGGCCGTATAGTGCTTCCTATATAGAAGCGGCCACATACACATTCGATTGCGTAAACTACATGGTCCGTACGACATGTAATAAGATCGTTTACCGACATGTTATATCCTCCGATGTTATAATTTTTTCCTTTTAAAAATGAACACCAATTACAGCTACCGCAGCAATGATTACCTACTGGGGCTGTACTACTTAGCCAGTCAGTCCCTTTATTTTTTTCTGACATGAATCTGCTCTTTGTAAGTACACTACCTAAATTCTGTACCTTTCTGAAGGCTATAACCGGTCGTTCTTTTGTTACCTCCGTTAGAAGGGGGACCAGTTATCATTGATCACCTTCCTTATAGTGTTCGACATCGGACTGAAGTCGAACACAAAGGAAAATCGGTTCGAATCGGTATCCTCTCCAGCGGGACCACCCAAATCTTGTTGGGGACTTCTTCTGGCTCTTTTTCTGTTAGTACTACCTCTAAGTAGCATGTCTCTATTTTTGTTTGCTGCTTTTATAAATGCTGTATTTATTACTTCTTTTGGGTAGCCTCTTAATGCTAGTCTCCGGGCTAGGTCTTTTGCTTGACTTACAAAGGTATCATCCGAACTATTAATGCACCGTAGTCGCAGAAATTGTCCGTACGGGACCGCTGTTTTTACATGGGTCGGATGATAGCTTTGGAAGTGCAAGAGGGCATTTCCTGCAGTTGTTTTTCTGAAGCCCTTCGTACTCAATTTGCCTTCTTCTGATTTAACCATCACATCTAAGAATTCAAGTTCCACCATACTAGTTTTATATGTGAACTTTAAATTCATATTGTTGTTGTTGATGTGATTGACAAATTTTGTGAAGCCCTCGCTCATCCCCTGCCATATAATAAAAACATCATCTACAAATCTGTGATAATTGATAAGGAATTTGCGGTATGGGTTAGACGCGGAAAACACAGTTTTTCTCAAAAACCGCGACAAACAGATTAGCGAGGGTACAAGCCACGGGGGTCCCCATGGCTACACCGCTAATCTGTTTGTACCAGACCAATTGAAATGAATTACTGGTAAGGATTAGAGCGAGGGTGTCACAGAGGAAGTCAATGCAAGAGGAGCTCTTATTGGAGAGGGATAAAATGTCACGGATACACTGTATACTGAGAGCCTGTGGAATATTGGTGTATAAGCTTTCAATATCGATCGTGGCAAGGAGGTATCCCTCCTTCCACGTACATTCTTGGATCTTGTTAAGAAAATCGTTGGTATGTCTTACCAGTGCATGGATATCTTTTAATAAAGGCTGAAGTAGACCTCCTGTCCCGACCTCCTATACCGTCCTCCTATCCCGTCCTCCTATCCCGACCTCCTATCCAGACCTCCTATCCTGTCCTGCTATCCCGTCCTCGACCTCCTATTCCATCCTCCTATCCTGACCTCCTATCTCGACCTCCTATCCCGTCCTACAATCTCGACCTCCTATCCCGACCTCCTATCCTGACCTCCTATCCCGACCTCCTATCCCGTCCTCCTATCTCGACCTCCTATCTCAGCCTCCTATCCCGTCCTCCTATCCCGACCTCCTATCCAGACCTCCTTTCCCGTCCTCATATCTCGACCTCCTATCCCGTCCTCCAATCTCGACCTCCTATCCCGACCTCCTATCCTGACCTCCTATCCCGACCTCCTATCCCGTCCTCCTATCTCGACCTCCTATCTCAGCCTCCTATCCCGTCCTCCTATCCCGACCTCCTATCCCGACCTCCTTTCCCGTCCTCATATCTCGACCTCCTATCTTGACCTCCTATCCCATCCTCCTATCTCGACCTCCTATCCCATCCTCCTATCTCGACCTCCTATCCTGACCTCCTATCCCGTCCTCCTATCCCGACCTCCTTTCCCGTCCTCATATCTTGACCTCCTATCTTGACCTCCTATCCCGTCCTCCTATCTCGACCTCCTATCCCAACTTCCTATCCAGACCTCCTATCCCGTCCTCATATCCCGTTCTCCTATCTTGTCCTCCTATCCCAACCTCCTATCCTGACCTCCTATCTCAACCTCCTATCCCGACCTCCTTTCCCGTCCTCATATCTCGACCTCCTATCTTGACCTCCTATTCCATCCTCCTATCTCGACCTCCTATCCAGACCTCCTATCCTGTCCTCCTATCCTGACCTCCTTGCCCATCCTAATATCCCGACCTCCTATCTTGACCTCCTATCTCAACCTCCTATCCCGACCTCCTTTCCCGTCCTCATATCTCGACCTCCTATCTTGACCTCCTATTCCATCCTCCTATCTCGACCTCCTATCCAGACCTCCTATCCTGTCCTCCTATCCTGACCTCCTTGCCCATCCTAATATCTCGACCTCCTATCTTGACCTCCTATCCCGTCCTCCTATCTCGACCTCCTATCCCAAACCTCCTATCCAGACCTCCTATCCCGTCCTCATATCCTATCCTCCTATCTTGTCCTCCTATCCCGACCTCCTATCCCGACCTCCTATCCCGACCTCATATCTCGTCCTCATATCCCGTCCTCCTATCCCGACCTCCCATCCCGTCCTCATATCCTGACTCGTAATATGTGTACCAGGTAGTGAAATAGCTCCAGCCTAACGGAAATTATATGGGAACATACATTTCCCATTGATTTGCATGGGACTTTAAAAAACATACAACCTGACCCTCACAAATGGGGGTAGTTAAGGGTTAAATTAACTATCCTATATTTTAATTGGACATATAAGTAACATGTGACCAAGTATTATCGAAATATCTCCAGCTGTTTGGAAGTTATGCAGTAACATATATTTCCCATTGACTTGCATGGGACTTTAAACATAAGCCCCGCCCCTGGCAAATGGGGGTGAGTAAGGGGTAAATTACCTATCCTATGTGTGTTGTTGACATATAAGTAACATGTGTGGCAAGTTTCATGTTAATATCTTTAGCCGTTTGAAAGTTTTTGTGGAACATACATGCATACATACATATATACATACACACATACATACACACACACACGTTGAGTTATATATATATATATATATATATATATATATATATATATATATGTTAATATTGTGTTACTGTACCATTAAATGAGAGCAGTGAACCCCATGTGACCCTCCCTGCCAATGGAAACCCCTAAAGTCTCCCCTATGTAGTGTAGTGGGGGGTGGAGTTACCCAGAGTTCAGTGGAGTGTAAGCTGAACCACAGTCTGGTTCAGGTGTGCTGTGTGTTGTGTGCTCTTAGGAGAGGCCTTGCTCAAATCTAATCTCAACTGGTCATCCTGCAAGCATTACTTACACAGTGGAAGTTCATGCCCGGCAGAGAAGGCTTCAGTACCTTGACAGAACCCTACCTACCAGGATTCATCTTTCTGTCTCACAAGTCAGTATAAATCTGTTTGGTGTAAGTACCACAAGTCCCAGCGAGGCAACAGGGCTCTCAAGGGGTTACACTGCACTCTCTCACCTAAAGCTAGCTGTATGTGTAATCTGCACCCAGCTCAGTAAAGACAGTGACGTCGGTGCGTTTTATACTCTGTGTCTGGCCCAGGAGAAACTGTCTCCAACCTCGGAGCATGTATAGGATAATGGTGCCCTGGCATCACGAAGTGATCAGGTATTTCCACTAACACCACCCCGTGGCACCACAATTGGTTCTGGAGAAGAATACTTGTAAGGACCCGTGATCCAGAGATTATTCTACCTGTTATATTGGAGAAGGAAGGAAGTGTTGCTTTGTCTCCTCTGGATCAACACTGTAGGATAACTGATTTGATCTTGATGGTCTAAAGTTGGTCATACACTTCAGACTAAAAGGACTCACAAGTGACAATCTTGGTAGAATTGGCCAACCATCTAATGTCTATAGGGCCTCCTGACGCTCATCTGATGACAGATTTTGGGGGAAAGAATAACTGGGCATGTTGGATGTTAACTTGCCCAATCTTTTTGTTCTCTGAAAGATCAGTATAAGCCGGCTATACAAGTGTATGGGGGGGAGGCTGGTTGCCTAATTATATCTGTTGGCCAATAGCTTAAAGCAGTCATTAAAAGAAAGAAACAACCTATGTATGATGTCAAAAAGTATAATAAAGCAGCTAATTAATATAATGTTATAAGCCATAGTGCAGATATCTTTCATATCAGCCGTGCTCTTTCCCTCATATACTGTGGCATCAATGCTTTCATCCCTCCTCCTCTCCCCTCTGTCTTCTCAGGACGAGACCTTTGATCTGAAGGGGGAGCTGGTATTACTGCTCATTAAATGTATGGCTCATTAGATAAGGCAGCAGGAAGCTGTTCTCAGTCACAGTAGGTCCCAACAGAAGGGGCTCACTGCTCTCTAATAAGTCATAAATCTAACGAGCAGTAATACATGTTCCCCTTCACATTACTGGTCTCCTCGAATGTTGACAGGATGGGAGATGGGAGGGGAGACAGGAGTTCTGCTTTTAGAGTCTGGGATGTGACATCACACCTTACAAGGAAGAGATTGCAGCTGATATGGAAGATCTCTCTATTATGGCTAATAACATTTCATTAGTAAGTTGCTTTATTATACTTTTTGATACCGTACACAGGTGTTTTTTTTTCCTGAACAATCCCTTTAAGTTGTTACGCCGAGCGCTCCGGGTCCCCGCTCCTCCCCGGAGCGCTCGCAACATCCTCGCTTCTGCAGCGCCCCGGTCACATCCACTGACCGGGTGCGCTGCGATACCGCCTCCAGCCGGGATGTGATTCGCGATGCGGGTGGCGCCCGCTCGCGATGCGCACCCCGGCTCCCGTACCTGACTCGCTCTCCGTCGGTCCTGTCCCGGCGCTCGCGGCCCCGCTCCCTAGGGCGCGCGCGCGCCGGGTCTCTGCGATTTAAAGGGCCACTGCGCCCCTGATTGGCGCAGTTGTTCTAATTAGTGTGTTCACCTGTGCACTCCCTATGTATACCTCACTTCCCCTGCACTCCCTCGCCGGATCTTGTTGCCATCGTGCCAGTGAAAGCGTTTCCTTGTGTGTTCCTAGCCTGTGTTCCAGACCTCCTGCCGTTGCCCCTGACTACGATCCATGCTGCCTGCCCCGACCTTCTGCTACGTCCGACCTTGCTCTTGTCTACTCCCTTGTACCGCGCCTATCTTCAGCAGTCAGAGAGGTTGAGCCGTTGCTAGTGGATACGACCTGGTTACTACCGCCGCTGCAAGACCATCCCGCTTTGCGGCGGGCTCTGGTGAAAACCAGTAGTAACTTAGAACCGGTCCACTAGCACGGTCCACGCCAATCCCTCTCTGGCACAGAGGATCCACCTCTTGCCAGCCGAATCGTGACAGTAGATCCGGCCATGGATCCCGCTGAAGTTCCATTGCCAGTTGTCGCCGACCTCACCACGGTGGTCGCCCAGCAGTCACAACAGATAGCGCAACAAGGCCATCAGCTGTCTCAACTGACCGTGATGCTACAGCAGCTACTACCACAGCTTCAGCAATCATCTCCTCCGCCAGCTCCTGCACCTCCTCCGCAGCGAGTGGCCGCTTCCGGCCTACGACTATCCTTGCCGGATAAATTTGATGGGGACTCTAAGTTTTGCCGTGGCTTTCTTTCACAATGTTCTCTGCACCTGGAGATGATGTCGGACCAGTTTCCTACTGAAAGGTCTAAGGTGGCTTTCGTAGTCAGCCTTCTGTCTGGGAAAGCTCTGTCATGGGCCACACCGCTCTGGGACCGCAATGACCCCGTCACTGCCTCTGTACACTCCTTCTTCTCGGAAATTCGAAGTGTCTTTGAGGAACCTGCCCGAGCCTCTTCTGCTGAAACTGCCCTGCTGAACCTGGTCCAGGGTAATTCTTCCGTTGGCGAGTACGCCATACAATTCCGTACTCTGGCTTCCGAACTTTCCTGGAATAATGAGGCCCTCTGCGCGACCTTTAAAAAAGGCCTATCCAGCAACATTAAAGATGTTCTGGCCGCACGAGAAATTCCTGCTAACCTACACGAACTCATTCATCTAGCTACTCGCATTGACATGCGTTTTTCCTCTGCAATCCGTTCCTGTGCCTCCCGCCGTGGAGGCTATGCAAGTTGACCGGTCTCGCTTGACACCACAAGAGAGGACACGACGCCGCATGGAGAATCTTTGCCTGTACTGTGCTGGTACCGAACACTTCCTGAAGGATTGTCCTATCCGTCCTCCCCGCCTGGAAAGACGTACGCTGACTCCGCACAAAGGTGAGACAACCCTTGATGTCAACTCTGCTTCTCCACGTCTTACTGTGCCTGTGCGGATATCTGCCTCTACCGTCTCCTTCTCTACTATGGCCTTCTTGGATTCCGGATCTGCAGGAAATTTTATTTTGGCCTCTCTCATCAACAGGTTCAACATCCCGGTGACCAGTCTCGCCAGACCCCTCTACATCAATTGTGTTAACAATGAAAGATTGGACTGTACCGTATGTTACCGCACGGAGCCCCTCCTAATGTGCATCGGACCTCATCACGAAAAAATTGAGTTTTTGGTCCTCTCCAATTGCACTTCCGAAATTCTCCTCGGACTACCATGGCTTCAACGCCATTCCCCAACCCTGGATTGGTCCACAGGAGAGATCAAGAGCTGGGGTACTTCTTGTTTCAAGGACTGTCTTAAACCGGTTCCCAGTACTCCCTGCCGTGACCCTGTGGTTCCTTCTGTAACCGGTCTCCCTAAGGCTTATATGGACTATGCTGACGTATTTTGCAAAAAACAAGCTGAGACTTTACCTCCTCACAGGCCTTATGACTGTCCTATTGACCTCCTCCCGGGCACTACTCCACCCCGGGGCAGAATTTATCCTCTGTCCGCCCCAGAGACTCTTGCTATGTCTGAATACATCCAGGAAAATTTAAAAAAGGGGTTTATCCGCAAATCCTCCTCTCCTGCCGGAGCTGGATTTTTCTTTGTGTCCAAAAAAGATGTCTCCCTACGTCCTTGCATTGACTACCGCGGACTTAATAAAATCACGGTAAAGAACCGCTACCCCCTACCTCTTATCTCAGAACTCTTTGATCGCCTTCAAGGTGCCCACATCTTTACCAAACTGGACTTAAGAGGTGCTTATAATCTCATCCGCATCAGGGAGGGGGACGAATGGAAAACTGCATTTAACACTAGAGATGGACACTTTGAGTATCTGGTCATGCCCTTTGGCCTGTGCAACGCCCCTGCCGTCTTCCAAGACTTTGTTAATGAAATTTTTCGTGATCTCTTATATTCCTGTGTTGTTGTATATCTGGACGATATTCTGATTTTTTCTGCCAATTTAGAAGAACACCGCCAGCATGTCCCCATGGTTCTTCAGAGACTTCGAGACAATCAACTTTATGCCAAAATGGAGAAATGTCTGTTTGAATGTCAATCTCTTCCTTTCCTAGGATACTTGGTCT
The DNA here is from genome assembly GCF_029499605.1 of Hyla sarda. NCBI lineage: Eukaryota > Metazoa > Chordata > Amphibia > Anura > Hylidae > Hyla > Hyla sarda. The sequence continues at coordinate 34,916,661 of NC_079191.1, read as the reverse complement.
CTGGCCAGGGTCTACAAATGGACCCGGATAAACTCTCTGCCGTCTTAGATTGGCCACGCCCCTCCGGACTCCGTGCTATCCAACGTTTTTTGGGGTTTGCCAATTATTACAGACAATTTATCCCACATTTTTCCACCATTGTGGCTCCTATCGTGGCTTTAACCAAGAAGAATGCCAATCCTAAGTCCTGGCCTCCTCAAGCGGAAGACGCATTTAAACGGCTCAAGTCTGCCTTTTCTTCTGCTCCCGTGCTCTCCAGACCTGACCCATCTAAACCCTTCCTATTGGAGGTTGATGCCTCCTCAGTGGGAGCTGGAGCGGTCCTTCTACAAAAAAATTCTTCCGGGCATGCTGTTACTTGTGGTTTTTTTTCTAGGACCTTCTCTCCGGCGGAGAGGAACTACTCCATCGGGGATCGAGAGCTACTGGCCATTAAATTAGCACTTGAGGAATGGAGGCATCTGCTGGAGGGATCAAAATTTCCAGTTATCATTTACACCGATCACAAGAATCTCTCCTATCTTCAGTCTGCCCAACGGCTGAATCCTCGCCAGGCAAGGTGGTCTCTGTTCTTTGCCCGTTTTAATTTTGAAATTCACTTTCGCCCTGCCGACAAGAACATTAGGGCCGATGCCCTCTCTCGTTCCTCGGATGCCTCGGAAGTAGAACTCTCTCCACAACACATCATTCCTCCTGACTGCCTGATCTCCACTTCTCCAGCCTCCATCAGGCAAATTCCTCCAGGGAAGACCTTCGTTTCTCCACGCCAACGCCTCGGAATCCTCAAATGGGGTCACTCCTCCCACCTCGCTGGCCATGCGGGCATCAAAAAGTCCTTGCAACTCATCTCTCGTTTCTATTGGTGGCCGACTCTGGAGACGGATGTTGTTGATTTTGTGCGGGCCTGCACTGTCTGTGCCCGGGATAAGACTCCTCGCCAGAAGCCTGCTGGTCTCCTTCATCCTCTGCCTGTCCCCGAACAGCCTTGGTCTCTGATTGGTATGGACTTTATTACAGACTTACCCCCATCCCGTGGCAACACTGTTGTTTGGGTGGTCGTTGATCGATTTTCCAAGATGGCACATTTTATTCCTCTTCCTGGTCTTCCTTCAGCGCCTCAGTTGGCAAAACAATTTTTTGTACACATTTTTCGTCTTCACGGTTTGCCCACGCAGATCGTCTCGGATAGAGGCGTCCAATTCGTGTCAAAATTCTGGAGGGCTCTCTGTAAACAACTCAAGATTAAATTAAACTTCTCTTCTGCTTATCATCCTCAATCCAATGGGCAAGTAGAAAGAATTAACCAGGTCCTGGGTGACTATTTACGGCATTTTGTTTCCTTTCGCCAGGATGACTGGGCAGATCTTCTACCATGGGCCGAATTCTCGTACAACTTCAGAGTCTCTGAATCTTCTTCCAAATCCCCATTTTTCGTGGTGTACGGCCGTCACCCTCTTCCCCCCCTCCCTACTCCCTTGCCCTCGGGTTTGCCCGCTGTGGATGAAATAACTCGTGATCTTTCCACCATATGGAAAGAGACCCAAAATTCTCTCTTACAGGCTTCATCTCGCATGAAAAAGTTTGCCGATAAGAAAAGAAGAGCTCCTCCCATTTTTTCTCCCGGAGACAAGGTATGGCTCTCCGCTAAATATGTCCGCTTCCGTGTCCCCAGCTACAAATTGGGACCACGCTATCTTGGTCCTTTCAAAATCTTGTGCCAAATTAATCCTGTCTCTTACAAACTTCTTCTTCCTCCTTCTCTTCGTATTCCTAACTCCTTTCATGTCTCTCTTCTTAAACCACTCATCATCAACCGTTTCTCTCCCAAACTTGTTTCTCCCACTCCTGTTTCCGGTTCCTCTGACATCTTCTCCGTAAAGGAGATACTGGCCTCCAAGAAGGTCAGAGGGAAAACTTTTTTTTTGGTTGATTGGGAGGGCTGTGGTCCTGAAGAGAGATCCTGGGAACCTGAGGACAATATCCTGGACAAAAGTCTGGTCCTCAGGTTCTCAGGCTCCAAGAAGAGGGGGGGACCCAAGGGGGGGGGTACTGTTACGCCGAGCGCTCCGGGTCCCCGCTCCTCCCCGGAGCGCTCGCAACATCCTCGCTTCTGCAGCGCCCCGGTCACATCCACTGACCGGGTGCGCTGCGATACCGCCTCCAGCCGGGATGCGATTCGCGATGCGGGTGGCGCCCGCTCGCGATGCGCACCCCGGCTCCCGTACCTGACTCGCTCTCCGTCGGTCCTGTCCCGGCGCGCGCGGCCCCGCTCCCTAGGGCGCGCGCGCGCCGGGTCTCTGCGATTTAAAGGGCCACTGCGCCCCTGATTGGCGCAGTTGTTCTAATTAGTGTGTTCACCTGTGCACTCCCTATGTATACCTCACTTCCCCTGCACTCCCTCGCCGGATCTTGTTGCCATCGTGCCAGTGAAAGCGTTTCCTTGTGTGTTCCTAGCCTGTGTTCCAGACCTCCTGCCGTTGCCCCTAACTACGATCCTTGCTGCCTGCCCCGACCTTCTGCTACGTCCGACCTTGCTCTTTTCTACTCCCTTGTACCGCGCCTATCTTCAGCAGTCAGAGAGGTTGAGCCGTTGCTAGTGGATACGACCTGGTTACTACCGCCGCTGCAAGACCATCCCGCTTTGCGGCGGGCTCTGGTGAAAACCAGTAGTAACTTAGAACCGGTCCACTAGCACGGTCCACGCCAATCCCTCTCTGGCACAGAGGATCCACCTCTTGCCAGCCGAATCGTGACATAAGTGTTCATGCACAGAGTAACCATACAACCTCTCTGTGTAAAGATTTATACTGTACCTTCATACTCCTCATTAAGGCAGTACCCTAGTATGGTAGCACCCATTAGCATTTGGCGCTCTATCTGTAGATTACTTCAGCAGCTATGGTTTAGATCTAAATATCTATATATCCATCTATCTATCTATCTATCTATCTATCTGTCTGTCTGTCTGTCTATCTATCTATCTATCTCATATCTATCTATCTCATATCTATCTATCTCATATGTATCTATCTGTCTCATATCTATCTATCTCATATCTATCTATCTATCTCATATCTATCTATCTATCCTCTATCTCATATCTATCTATCTCGTATCTATCTATCTTAAGTCTATCATCTAGGTCATATCTATCTATCTAGCTATCTATCTATCTCATATCTATCTATCTATCTCATATCTATCTATCTATCTCATATCTATCTATCTATCTATCTCGTATCTATCTATCTTAAGTCTATCATCTAGGTCATATCTATCTAGCTTATCTATCTATCTATCTATCTATCTATCTCCTATCTATCTATCTCATATCTATCTATCTATCTCATATCTATCTATCTATCTCATATCTTTCTATCTATCTATCTATCTATCTCATATCTATCTATTTAATATCTATCTATCTCATATCTATCTATCTATCTAAAAGAAGAAGAAGGTTGCAGCACTCCTAGAAAATATGCAATGAAGGTGGGTGAAAATCAGAGAGGAATTCCTAGGTTACAGGTTTCCAAAAATAGATAGAAGCTGAAGAAGATCACTGCAGCACTCCAACGTAGTGAAAAGTGAATGGTGTTTATTCCATCAGACAACACATGACAACGTTTCAGCTGCTACAATGCAGCCTTTCGGCTGCATTGTAGCAGCTGAAACTTTGTCATGTGTTGTCTGATGGAATAAACACCATTAACTTTTCACTACGTTGGAGTGCTGCAGTGATCTTCTTCAGCTTCTATCTATCTATCTATCTATCTATCTATCTATCTATCTATCTAGCAGTAGAAGGAAAACAGCACCACCTCTATAAAATATTTAGTCAATGTGCCAGCGCATGCAGAGATCAGACCTCGGTCAAGGGTTCATACATAAACAGAAGAAAGGATTCCTCCGCAGCTCACAATTTCGTGCTCGCAACATTTCATGCCTGCCCTATATAGTTCTCATATGGGCTATAGATTTTATGCCATTCGCCTGCTGTGCACCGCAGGTCAAATACCAGTATACCTTCAGCCTATCATTGTGTGCATAATATAGGACACTTAGGGGTTGCACATTAAAAAGTGATACTGTCACACCCCGACATGTTTCGCCACTATGTGGCTTTATCAAGGAGGACAACTGACAGTTTAACCGGTGGGGTTAAATTGTTGTTCTGAGGCCAGATTCCATCAAACACTCATTGTTTGATGGAATAAATGTTCACGTTGTTACGGAATTGTGTGCTGCGGAGGAATCCTTTCTTCTATTTATCTATCTATCTCATATCTATCTCACATCTATCTATCTCATATCTATCTATCTATTTCATATCTATCTATCTCATATCTATATATCTATCTCATATCTATCTATCTATCATCTCTCTATCTATCTTATATCTATTTATCTATTTATCTCATATCTATCTATCTATCTCATATCTATCTATCTATCTAGCTAATTATCTATCTATCTTATATCTATTTATCTATCTCTTATCTATCTATCTATCCATCTATCTCATATCTATCTGTCTGTCTAGCTATCTATCTATCTCATATCTATCTATCTCATATCTATCTATCCATCTATCTCATATCTATCTATCTCATATCTATCTATCTCATATCTATCTATCTATCTATCTCATATCTATCTCATATCTATCTATCTATCTCATATCAATCTATCTCATATCTATCTATCTATCTATCTATCTCATATCTATCTATCTCATATCTATCAATCTATTATCTATCTATCTCATATCTATCTATCTATCTATCTCATATCTATCTATCTCATATTTATCTATCTATCTCATATCTATCTATCTATCTATCTCATATCAATCTATCTCATATCTATCTATCTCATATCTATATCTATCTATCTCATATCTATCTATCTATCTCATATCTATCTATCTATCTATCTCATATCTATATCTATCTATCTTATATCTATATCTATCTATCTCATATCTATATCTATCTATCTATCTATCTATCTCATATCTATATCTATCTATCTATCTCATATCTATATCTATCTATCTCATATCTATATATATCTATCTATCTATCTATCTCAGATCTATCTATCTATTTATCTTCCTATGAGACAAAGCCTGTATGTAAATATCATTTGGTATCATCTGGCCCAGAAGCTTTTAGTATATTACACCCTGTATGACAAATGGCCTTCCTTCCAGATTTATGTCTCTGCTGATTCTCCGGGGTACTTAAATGTAAGTTAAAACTATTTCCCAATGTAGTAAGTATTGATTGAAGAGTTGCAGCAATGTGCGATACACTTACTGTGGGATGGGGATCTTCCTGCATTCTATAGCTGTCAGGGCGCTGGATTTATGGGCTTATCAATTTAATAAGCGCACTTGTAAAAATTAAAGTTTTATGTCATAAAAGATTAGCTTCAGTTTGCTAACCATACAGATCAATGTCTGTGAACGTTTTATATGGAGACGATGCTGGAAGCTGCTGACTACTGTATCAATGGCTTCAAATACACAAAAAAATCCGGAGAAAAGAAGTCACAAGCAACAAACTATTCGGGGTCCGGGACAATAGTTTTTACTTTAATCTGAGGTGGAGAATTGGTTCTGGGGGACACTTCATAAAATACTGCGAGGCTGACATTACCTTGTAGGACGGACATTTCACAATAATGTCATTACACTTTACTATATATATATAAATCAAAAAAGATAAAGGGAACACTTAGACAACACAATGTAACTCCAAGTCACTGACACTTCTGTGAAATCACACTGTCCACTCAGGAAGAACACTGATTGACAATCAATTTCACATGCTGTTGTGCAAATGGAACAGACAACAGGTGGGAATTATAGGAAATTAGCAAGACACCCACAGTAAAGGAGTGGTTCTGCAGGTGGTGACCACAGACCATTTATTGGTTTCTATGCTTCCTGGCTGATATTTTGGTCACTTTTGAAGGCTGGCGGTGCTTTCACTCTAGTGGTAGCATGAGACGGAGTCTACAACCCACACTAGTGGCTCAGGTAGTGCAGCTCATCCAGGATGGCACATCAATGCGAGCTGTGGCAAGAAGGTTTGCTATGTCTGTCAGCGTAGTGTCCAGAGCATAGAGGCACTACCAGGAGACAGGCCAGTACATCAGGAGACATGGAGGGGGTCGTAGGAGGGCAGCAGCCCAGCAGCAGGACAGCTACCTCTGCCTTTGTGCAATGAGAAACAGGAGGAGCACTGCCAGAGCCCTGCAAAATGATCTCCAGCAGGCCACAAATGTGCACCACTGGCGCCCTGTGCTCTTCACAGATGAAAGCAGGTTCTCACTTAGCACATGTGACAGACGTGACAGAGTCTGGAGATGCTGTGGAGAACATTCTGCTGCCTGCAACATCCTCCAACATAACCGGTTTGCCAGTGGGTCAGTAATGGTGTGGGGTGGCATTTCTTTGGGGGCTGCACAGCCCTCCATGCGCTTGCCAGAAGTAGCCTGACTGCCATTAGATACCGAGATGAGATCCTCAGACCCCTTGTGAGACCATATGCTGGTTCAGTTTGCCCTGGTTCCTCCTAATGCAAGACAATGCTAGACCTCATGTGGCTGGAGTGTGTCAGCAGTTCCTGCAAGAGGAAGGCATTGATGCTATGGACTGACCCGCCCGTTCCCCAGACCTGAATCCGATTGAGCACATCTGGGACATCATGTCTCGCTCCAGATCTGGGAGGACATCCCTCAGGAGACCATCCCCCACCTCATCAGGAGCATGCCCAGGCGTTGTAGGGAGGTCATACGGGCACGTGGAGGCCACACACACTACTGAGCCTCATTGTGACTTGTATTAAGGACATTACATAAAGTTGGATCAGCCTGTAGTGCGGTTTTCCACTGTGATTTTGAGTGTGACTCCATATCCAGACCTCCATGGGTTGATAAATTTGATTTCCATTGATAATTTTTGTGTGATTTTGGTGTCAGCGCATTCAACTATATAAAGACGAAAGTATTTCATACGATTAGTTCATTCATTCAAATCTGGTGCATTGTGTGACATTGGATGCTACATTGGCAAAACTGGCCGAAAACTCAAGGAAAGGATGAATCTACAAAGATATTCCATCAACCGCCATAAAGAAAATGACTACTGCACCCCAGTTGGACACCATTTTACCCAAACAGGCCACTCCATACATGACCATGTAATCAAGATACTGAGGAAATTTAAAAAAAACACACAAGAGAGAAAGACATTTGAAGCTAAAATGATACAGTTATTTGATTTTAAAAACAGGGGACTCAATGTGGATTTGAGCTTCTTATTGCATTATCAAAACTTCTTATAACCTGTGCAGTACTGTATTCTCTAATAACCTGTGCTGTACTGTATTCTCTTATAACCTGTGCTGTACTGTATTCTCTTATATCCTGTGCTGTACTGTATTCTCTTATATCCTGTGCTGTACTGTTTTCTCTCATATCCTGTGCTGTACTGTATTCTCTTATAACCTGTGCTGTACTGTATTCTCTTATATCCTGTGCTGTACTGTATTCTCTTATATCCTGTGCTGTACTGTATTCTCTTATATCCTGTGCTGTGCTGTACTGTATTCTCTTATATCCTGTGCTGTACTGTATTCTCTTATAACCTGTGCTGTACTGTATTCTCTTATATCCTGTGCTGTACTGTATTCTCTTATATCCTGTGCTGTACTGTATTCTCTTATATCCTGTGCTGTGCTGTACTGTATTCTCTTATATCCTGTGCTGTACTATATTCTCTTATAACCTGTGCTGTACTGTCTTCTCTTATATCCTGTGCTGTACTGTCTTCTCTTATATCCTGTGCTGTACTGTATTCTCTTATAACCTGTGCTGTACTGTATTCTCTTATATTCTGTGCTGTACTGTATTCTCTTATAACCTGTGCTGTACTGTATTCTCTTATAACCTGTGCTGTACTGTATTCTCTTATATCCTGTGCTGTACTGTATTCTCTTATAACCTGTGCAGTACTGTATTCTCTTATATCTGGTGCTGTGCTGTACTGTATTCTCTTATATCCTGTGCTGTACTGTATTCTCTTATAACCTGTGCTGTACTGTATTCTCTTATATCCTGTGCTGTACTGTATTCTCTTATAACCTGTGCTGTACTTTATTCTCTTATATCCTGTGCTGTACTGTATTCTCTTATAACCTGTGCTGTACTGTATTCTCTTATATCCTGTGCTGTACTGTATTCTCTTATAACCTGTACTGTACTGTATTCTCTTATAACCTGTACTGTTCTGTATTCTCTTATAACCTGTGCTGTACTGTATTCTCTTATAACCTGTACTATATACTGTATTCTCTTATAACCTGTACTGTACTGTATTCTCTTATAACCTGTGCTGTACTGTATTCTCTTATATCCTGTGCTGTACTGTATTCTCTTATAACCTGTGCTGTACTGTATTCTCTTATAACCTGTGCTGTACTGTATTCTCTTATATCCTGTACTGTACTGTATTCTCTTATAACCTGTGCTCTACTGTATTCTCTTATGACCCGTGCTGTACTGTATTCTCTTATATCCTGTGCAGTACTGTATTCTCTTATAACCTGTGCTGTACTGCATTCTCTTATATCCTGTGCTGTGCTGTACTGTATTCTCTTATATCCTGTGCTGTACTGTATTCTCTTATAACCTGTGCAGTACTGTATTCTCTTATATCTGGTGCTGTGCTGTACTGTATTCTCTTATATTCTGTGCTGTACTGTATTCTCTTATAACCTGTGCTGTACTGTATTCTCTTATATCCTGTGCTGTACTGTATTCTCTTATAACATGTGCTGTACTGTATTCTCTTATATCCTGTGCTGTACTGTATTCTCTTATAACCTGTGCTGTACTGTATTCTCTTATATCCTGTGCTGTACTGTATTCTCTTATATCCTGTGCTGTACTGTATTCTCTTATAACCTGTGCTGTACTGTATTCTCTTATAACCTGTACTGTACTGTATTCTCTTATAACCTGTACTGTTCTGTATTCTCTTATAACCTGTGCTGTACTGTATTCTCTTATAACCTGTGCTGTACTGTATTCTCTTATATCCTGTACTGTACTGTATTCTCTTATAACCTGTGCTGTACTGAATTCTCTTATAACCTGTACTGTACTGTATTCTCTTATAACCTGTGCTGTACTGTATTCTCTTATATCCTGTGCTGTACTGTATTCTCTTATAACCTGTGCTGTACTGTATTCTCTTATAACCTGTGCTGTACTGTATTCTCTTATATCCTGTGCTGTACTGTATTCTCTTATGACCCGTGCTGTACTGTATTCTCTTATATCCTGTGTAGTACTGTATTCTCTTATAACCTGTGCTGTACTGCATTCTCTTATAACCTGTACGGTACTGTACTGTATTCTCTTATAACCTGTACTGTACTGTACTGTACTGTATTCTCTTATAACCTGTGCTGTACTGTCTTCTCTTATAACCTGTGCTGTACTGTATTCTCTTATATCCTGTACTGTACTGTATTCTCTTATATCCTGTGCTGTACTGTATTCTCTTATATCCTGTGCTGTACTGTATTCTCTTAAAACCTGTGCTGTACTGTATTCTCTTATATAATGTACTGTACTGTATTCTCTTATATCCTGTGCTGTACTGTATTCTCTTATAACCTGTGCTGTACTGTATTCTCTTATATCCTGTGCAGTACTGTATTCTCTTATAACTTGTACTGTACTGTATTCTCTTATAACCTGTGCTTTACTGTATTCTCTTATAAGTTATAAGAGAATACAGTACAGCACAGGTTATAAGAGAATACAGTACAGTACAGGTTATAAGAGAATACAGTACAGCACAGGATATAAGAGAATACAGTACAGCACAGGTTATAAGAGAATATAGTACAGCACAGGATGTAAGAGAATACAGTACAGCACAGGATATAAGAGAATAAAGTACAGCACAGGTTTTAAGAGAATACAGTACCGCACAGGTTATAAGAGAATACAGTACAGCACAGGATATAAGAGAATACAGTACCGCACAGGTTATAAGAGAATACAGTACAGCACAGGATATAAGAGAATACAGTACAGGACAGGATATGAGAGAATACAGTACAGCACAGGATATAAGAGAATACAGTACAGCACAGGATATAAGAGAATACAGTACTGCACAAGATATAAGAGAATACAGTACAGCACAGGTTATAAGTTATAACCTGTGCTGTGCTGTACTGTATTCTCTTATATCCTGTGCTGTACTGTATTCTCTTATATCCTGTACTGTACTGTATTCTCTTATACCTGTGCTGTACTGTATTCTCTTATAACCTGTGCTGTACTGTATTCTCTTATAACCTGTACTGTACTGTATTCTCTTATATCCTGTGCTGTACTGTATTCTCTCATATCCTGTCCTGTACTGTATTCTCTTATATCCTGTGCTGTACTGTATTCTCTTATAACCTGTGCTGTACTGTATTCTCTTATAACCTGTACTGTACTGTATTCTCTTATATCCTGTGCTGTACTGTTTTCTCTCATATCCTGTCCTGTACTGTATTCTCTTATATCCTGTGCTGTACTGTATTCTCTCATATCCTGTGCTGTACTGTATTCTCTTATATCCTGTGCTGTACTGTATTCTCTTATATCCTGTGCTGTACTGTATTCTCTTATAACCTGTGCTGTACTGTATTCTCTTGTAACATGTGCTGTACTATATTCTCTTATATCCTGTGCTGTACTGTATTCTCTTATAACCTGTACTGCAGTATCTAATATTTAGATGTAGATGCAGAGCGGAGGCTCGTGATGTCACGGCTAAGCCCACTGGTGACATCATGGCTACGACCCCTCAATGCAAGGCATGGGAGTGGGTGTGACGGTTATTACACCCCTTCCCATAGACTTGCATTGAGGGGGCTTGGGCGTGATGTCACAAGCCTCTGCCCTGCATTGCCAGTCATCCGGCCCACAGCGAAATTCGCTCCGCGCACCAGGTGTCTGGGGTGCCACAGCAGAGATTGCGGGGGTCCCCTGCGCCATCTTTGGACAGGGGATAAGATGTCTAGGGGCTGAGTACCCCTTTATGCTGCATGAAGGGGCCAGAGTGCACCAGCAACCAGTGCTCCCCCCTTCCCTTCATTATTTAACCAGGCACTGCACCATATATTCAGTTGTGGCTGTGGCTGGTATTGCAGCTTGCTTGCAGCTCTGTCCATTCTTAGCTCAAAATAATGGTCGACTTATTGACCTTTCATTTTAGGAGAAAATTAGGGTCATTAGGGTCAGGTCACGCATACTTATTTTTGTTGCAGATTTGCTGCAGCAGATTTTTCTTTCCATTGATTTTAACCCCTTAAGGACTCAGGGTTTTTCCGTTTTTGCACTTTCGTTTTTTCCTCCTTAACTTTTAAAAATCATAACCCTTTCAATTTTCCACCTAAAAATCCATATTATGGCTTATTTTTTGCGTCGCCAATTCTACTTTGCAGTGACATTAGTCATTTTACCCAAAAATGCACGGCGAAACGGAAAAAAAAATCATTGTGCGACAAAATCGAAAAAAAACCGCCATTTTGTAACTTTTGGGGGCTTCCGTTTCTACTCAGTGCATAATTCGGTAAAAATTACACCTTATCATTATTCTATAGGTCCATACGGTTAAAATGATACCCTACTTATATAGGTTTCATTTTGTCGCACTTTTGGAAAAAATCATAACTACATGCAGGAAAATTTATATGTTTAAAAATGTCATCTTCTGACCCCTATAACTTTTTTATTTTTCCACGTACAGGGCGGTATGAGGGCTCATTTTTTGCGCCGTGATCTGAAGTTTTTATTGGTATGATTTTTGTTTTGATCGGAGTTTTTGATCACTTTTTATTCATTTTTTTTAATGGTATAAAAAGTGACCAAAATACGCTTTTTTGGACTTTGGAATTTTTTTGCGCGTACGCCATTGACCGTACGGCTTAATTAATGATATATTTTTATAGTTCGGACATTTACGCACGCGGCGATACCACATATGTTTATTAATTTTTTTTTTTACACTGTTTTATTTTTTTTATGGGAAAAGGGGGTGATTCAAACTTTTATTAGGGAAGGGGTTAAATGACCTTTATTAACATAGGGACCCATAGGGACCTATAACACTGCACACACTGATCTCCTATACTGATCACTGGCATGTATTAACACGCCTGTGATCAGCATTATCGGCGCTTGACTGCTCCTACCTGGATCTCAGGCACGGAGCAGTCATTCGTCGATCGGACACCGAGGAGGCAGGTAAGGGCCCTCCCGGTGTCCGATCAGCTGTTCGGGACGCGGCAATTTCACCGCGGCGGTCCCGAACAGCCCGACTGAGCAGCCGGGATACTTTCAGTTTCACTTTGGAAGCGGCGGTCAGCTTTGACCGCCGCTTCTAAAGGGTTAATACCGCACATCGCCGCGATCGGCGATGTGTGGTATTAGCCGCGGGTCCCGGCCGTTGATGAGCGCCGGGACCGAAGCGATATGATGCAGGATCGCGGCGCGATCCCGCTTCATATCGCGGGATCCGGCGCAGGACGTAAATATACGTCCTGCGTCGTTAAGGGGTTAATGGGCAGCAAATCTTCAGCAAAAAATAAGAATGTGTGAACTGAGCCTTAGGGTACATTCACACCTACAGTATTGTGGGCATAGTAGATGCTGCAGATTTGATGCTGCAGATTTCATCTAAATGACTGAACACAGCTTCAAATCTGCAGCATCAAATATGCACAGGAGACTGTACGTGTGAATATGCCCCTAAAGTTTGAATTAGGGGGTAATGGACATACTCCAATGTATACTTGTATACAGAAGCCTTTGACATACTGTATGTCGCTGTATTACTTGATGATTTGTTATGGTCCTTCCTTTGGTGCCCCACACCAATCATACAGGGATATCATCTCCTAGCGATACTGTACGTTAGTACATGAGATGAGAAAACTTCATAGAACTATGGGGGAGATTTATCAAAACCTGTGCAGAGGAAGAGTGGTGCAGTTGCCCATAGCAACCAATCAGATCGCTTCTTTCATTTTCCACAGGCCTCTAAAGAGGCCTGTGGAAAATGAAAGAAGCAATCTGATTGGTTGCTATGGGCAACTGCACCACTCTTCCTCTGCACAGGTTTTGATAAATCTCCCCCTATATATTTTCCTCTATAAATACACAATGGGGGAGATTTATCAAAACCTGTCCAGAGGAAAAGTTGTTGAGTTGCCCATAGCAACCAATCAGATCGCTTCTTTCACTTTTCAGAGGCCTTTTCAAAAATGAAAGAAGCGATCTGATTGGTTGCTATGGGCAACTCAACAACTTTTCCTCTGGACAGGTTTTGATAAATCTCCCCCTATGGCACATAATGGGCACAATGACAGGCATTTATCAAGCGATTTAGTTAATTTTTCTTTACTAAAAATATCGCACAAATGTCGCACCTGCGACTACGAGATTTTTCGTGCGACATTTTGACTGGAAAGCGAGAAAAGCAAGTTTTCAAAAACTTAACTACGAAGTAATAATTTTCAAATGGACTACGGGTAGTCAGGTATTTATTAACTGCGACAGTCACAACAGGGTTAAAAATTGACTAAATTTACTCCAGCTCAAACATGGAGCAGAAAAAGCTACTACCAAAGTAAAAAAGAAGAAATTGCTTACGTGAAAGAAAATTATCAACAGGCTGAAACCAGTTGATAAATAAGTCACACATAAGCAAAAAAAAAGTAAGGAAAAAAGTACTAAAAAAAGGAATATATAAGAAAACATTGATAAATGTCCCTAAATGAGTAGAAGTGATTAGTGATAAGTTCATTATGGAAGAAAGTAAAGGGAGCCATGTATAGCAGTGTCTGCTTCCCTGTCATCCTGATATATGTATTAGGGTACGTTCCCACACGGCGTATTTTGCTGCGTATTTGCTGCGTATTTGCTGCGTATTTGGTGCTGCGTATTTTCCTACCCATTGACTTCAACAGAGAAAATAAAATATGCAGCAGCAAATACACAGCAAATACGCCGTGTGGGAATGTACCCTTATTGTGATATATGAAACGTGTCGCCACCTCTCCGCCTCCCTGTCCTGCAGCCGATGCTGAACGCCAGAGCCAGAGAGGACAATGTCAATTTATATCAGACCAAAATGAGATACGACTCCAGTCAGGATCAAGTGTGGACAGGGGGTCAAGTCCTGGGGAAAAAAAAGTGTGAGAACTCACCCAAGATTTCTGGTCCTGCAGGACTACTGCTAATGGGAACACTCCCTGCTGTGGAAAAAGTGCAGGAACTCAGTTACCAAGCCTTCCTGCAGGACTTGAGCCCTGAGTGTGGGTGACATTCAGGTGAGGCCTCGGATCTACCTGATGCAGCATTGTACATGGGTCCCTAAACAACATCTGAACTAAGATGGCATACCCTGCACCTGCTCCAATGGGGATTACACCCCAATTACTGCATAAGTGCATCTTACTTTATATCCAATTCTTTGGCTGCCACAAGTTTCTGTACATTTCTAATAATAAATAATCTGCCAAATCTTGTGTTTTTCCTGAATGACCTGTAAGAAATACTTAGCCGGTCACCCTGTTTTGCAAGGACTGACTGCTGACGACTCTATATAACCTGATCATCTGATCGAGATGTTGCTGATCATGATGGTGTCTTGTTAGACTGTATTCACATCTGCCTTTTTCATGGTTGTGTCACATTTAATGTAAAGAAAAACAAAAAAAACACATAATACAACAAGGACACCTTAGAGAAACCCAACCCTCCTTTTCCCATTATAAGTCAGTGGGGACCAGTGGACACTGCGGGTATGCATTGTGGGATGAATCCATCTCAGCCTTAAAGGGTCACTCTCATTAAAACTAATTTTTGCTATTGCACTCCTTATGGTAAATGAAAAATATTTCTAATATACTTTGCTTAAAAAAAATTAATTTTTCTATGTTTTATTTGTGCTTAAAAAAGCTCAAGAGCACATTTTCTCCCAACTCATAAACAGACTTTGGACCAAGGTCCAAACACAGGAAGTGCAGCCTGGAGTGCCGAAGGGGAGGTGGGGGGAATGGGTGTCCAGCCTCATCCAATCATAGATCCTCTCACACATAACTGCCATATGCTGTTGATTGGACACACACCCCTCAGCACTCCAGGCTGCACTTCCTGTGTTTGGGCTTCGGTCCTAAGTCTGTGTATAAGATGGGGAAAATGTGCTCTTGAGCTTTTTTAAGCACAAATAAAACATAGAAAACTTTTTTTTTTTTTTAAACAAAGTATATTGGAAATATTTTTCATTTACCATAAGGAGTGCAATAGCAAGAATTAGTTTTAATGAGAGTGCCCATTTAAAGGGGTAGTCAGGGGAACTAAACCTGTCCCCTATACATCTTGCCTGCCCACATATTACAGTGAGGGCCACTTGATTCTTGGTGTTGCTGTAAGGAAAATGTTTAGATCGACTGTGATCAGAGCCCAGACCTTCAGAGATCAGATGATTGCCGGATCGGCTTCAGTTTTAAAAAGGGATTGTCTTGATGAAAAAATATAAGGACCCAGAATTGATAATCTTCCCAAAACCAAAACTGTCCGTTTTTCTTTCCATATCACAACTACAGCTCAAAACAGCTCAAAACAGCTAAGAATTTTTTTGGTGTTATACAAGAATTTCATAAGGTGAGTACCCATTCTCTATTTGGGGGTTTAGTCAGACCAATATTTGCCCCAATGATTACATGAGGAGATTCCCTCCTGTTTTTGCTCTTTCCTCTGTTTTTAACCTGTATAGTGAGGGCAAGTTAACCTGTGCAACTAGTGCATAGATAAACAGGTTTTCTTTTGGTGCTAGTGTGAATATGGATGGACATTGTGTTTGGACAATAAAGAACAGGAGAAGCCTTGCATTTGAACGGTGTCACTGTCTCTGATCGCTGTTTACTGCTGTTTGCCCATCTCTACAGAGCTACACTCCCACCATCTGTAACCACAGAAGAAGCCGTTGCCTCTAGTACTGGCAGATTGCTTTTCCCCCAGTGTTATACGGCAATATATAAGCTCCTCTAATATTATATTTTGGCTTTCCGTCGAGGCTGTTTACTTCACAACATGTTCAATTAAAAATGACAAAGATGGCAAAAGCAGAAAAGTGTCAGCTCCTACATTTTTATTTTCGCCGTCTGAGTCGTCTCGCATAGTGTGAGTTCTCGGTGATGGGAAACGAATCTTTCCTGGCGGTGAGCATGTAATGAGGTCGGGTCCTTTCTGTCAGGGAGAAATTATCTGTAATCTCCGAAGCTGAGACCGGTGGAATCCATCTTTAATAAGTGAAAGCATTCATTTACTGACAGCAGCCAACAGTACGGCCTCAGCTGTAACATTCATAGTGCCGGCCTGTTATTGGGGTCAGAAGCCATCCTAGGATGGTCTTTTCTAGAAATTATGATTATGGACATGAGCTTCATTTTACTGGTGGAAAATATTTATCAGTCACCGGTATTTCACCTTGTATAAAATTGTGGCGCCCATTAGTGGACGGCCACACGTGACATAAACAGGGGTGTGTTTCCACTATGCATAGCTTTATTCTCAGGTAAGCATCTCAGCATTTAAAATAAATTTGCCTTATTTTTTTTTCATTTGGGCCCATTTGTTTGGCTATTCTTTTGTGGTATTTCATATCCAAACCCCAGGTCCGAAGCCCGAGTTAAAAAAAAAAAACCCTATATATTCAACCGTAAAATATAACTTTTATTAGTGTCTCTTAAAATGAACCCCAAAGTGAAGGTTAAGAGTACGTTCAGACGAGCGGATTTACAGCGGATTTTACGCTGCAGATCCGCCGCTGAAGGACCGATCTATGTTGCCTTTACATGTGCCTGCTCGGAGCGGAAGCGAAGTGCTAGTCGCCGCGCATGTGCGGTGTACTCGCACACATCACGGCCGCTCCCCCTGCTCAATGAGCCAGGTCGAGAGCTGCCGCGATGTGCGAGTATACTGCGCATGCGCGGGGCGACTCGCACATCGCAGTGTGTCTGCTCATAGCGGCTTATTGCTGCTCCAAGCAGGCACATGAAAAGGCAGCATATAGAGGTCCTTCAGCGGCGGATCCGCAGCAAAATACGCTCATCTGAACGTACCCTAAAACTGACACTAGAACAGGATAATGTATATATTATCAAAAATGACACCTCTCTTGATTTCAAATAAATGCGGTACTGCAGTTCGCCGCAAAAATTACTTCCATGTCTCCATAAAATTTAGACAACATGCCAACCTCTACATGTTTTGCCGTGACAACGGCGTTCTCAGGAGGTATATACTGCCACTATAAACCTCTTGAGAACGCCGTTGAGAACCTGTGGATAGGGCATAGGTGTTTAAAAAGTTCAGTTACCTCGGGCACAATAACTCAGGGTGCCACTCAGCCAATCACTGCCCGCAACAGTGTCCCGAAAATGACTAAGTAGCTCTCTGACGTACCGGGTTCCAGCACCAGGAAGTGAGGTTCACCGGAGACCAAAAGCAGCAATACTGGAGGCTACAGGGACTGAGGGAGGTAAATATCGTTTTTTGTTGGCAACACATTGGCTTATATTTATCAATCAACATGAAACCCTAATTGTCTGTTTTTTTTCCCATAACAACCAATCGCAGCTCAACTTTCACTTTACAAGGTATGAAAGTTGAGCTGTGATTGGTTGTTATGGGAAAACCCAGACAATTAGGATTTCAGGCAGATTGATAAATCTGGGCAGTTGTATATGGTGAAATCTTCTTCCCTACCATCCCCAGGAGACTTTCTTGCCCACAGGGATGGTGAGGATATATAATTTATAGTGTCCCCCATCAGCCCTGTAAGTAGTCCCCTGGGCTGTTGCAAAATTACAACTCACAGCATGCCTGGACAGCCAACGGCTGTCCAGGCATGCTGGGGGTTGTAATTTCGCAACAGCTGGAGGCACACTGGTTGGGAAACACTGATCTACAGTATTATATTAACAATGCTGCTCTTAATATTGTATCTGAAACACACTATAGTGCTCCAGCACCATGGATAGCACCACGGACATCCTTGCTGTGTCACAGTACTGCAGGGGTTAATTCATTTGAAAATTAAACTAATATTTATGAATTAAAGTTATGACAATTTCCATATTTTTTATTTAAAAAAAAACATAAAAATCTGTTTGCAGAACGTACAGGTAGGTCCGTGAGACCCATCCATCCAGACTCCAGGTTATTCCTGTTTCATCAGGAGTTTAATGGTTACATGGTGGCCCAGTACAGGAGATGTTGCCCCGTACCCTTCCTGTCCTGTCAGGCAGCCTCCTTCAGTGTCCCCAGGGCCCCTCTTACCTGTTTTCCCCCCTGTACATATGTTCTGCAGTGTATTGTTTTATAAAATGTCTTGTATCTTTAAGGGTTATGTCATGTGATTGTTACCCAGGAGGTACCAGTGACCAGGTGATCCCAAGAGTGACCTATGGGCTCCCTGCTAGTCTCCCCCATATAAGCCCCGGGTGGAGCTTCTCTCTCTTTTGCTGGGGTCCAGTGCAGTCTTGTCTAGTGTGTGTGTCCAGAGTGTTGGAGACCTCAAAGTCCAGTCCTGCAGCCGCCATCAAGTCAAGTAAGATAAAGTCACAGCTTTATGAGTCAAGTCAGTCCCTGTCATCTGTCAAGTCAGCGTGATCTGCATTCAATTGTCCAGTCCTACTACAAGTCCCAGTAAGCCTTTAAGGTCTCTGCGTCACTGGTCACCTCCTTGGGTCCTGGCTAAACTGTATAGACTTTACCATCTGTCTACCCTCAGTAAAGCTACCATTGTCCGTAACTTGGCGTCAGAGTCTTTATTACCCCTCGTGCCTAGCCCAGGATCCAGCAGTATACCTTCAGGT
The DNA here is from genome assembly GCF_029499605.1 of Hyla sarda. Classification (NCBI taxonomy): domain Eukaryota; kingdom Metazoa; phylum Chordata; class Amphibia; order Anura; family Hylidae; genus Hyla; species Hyla sarda. The sequence goes on along the minus strand of NC_079191.1, from coordinate 34,897,693 downwards.
GGTTTTAGGCTAAACCACACCCTGGCATTACGAATACAAGGGGTTAATACCATCTGCCCCTAGGGTAACAACATCTGCCCTCATCACACCCCGCTATCATAGTTAAATGGTCTCATTTTGCATAAAGTCCATGGGTTGAAATTGATCAAAACCTGTGTAGAGGAAGAGCGGTGCAGTTGCCCATAGCAACCAATCAGATTGCTGCTTTCATTTTTCACAGGCCTTTTTAAAAAAATGAAAGAAGCGATCTGATTGGTTGCTATGGGCAACTGTACTGCTCTTCCTCTATATATATAAATGATGAAACTCCCTCCATTTGAGCAGATGAGTAGGTCACTGAGGAATCTATAGCAGTCAGGGAATGCTGGGTATTGTAGTTCGGCTACAACAGCTGAAGAGCCGCAGGTTGGACACAGCTACTTTATATTCGCCGCACGTTGCGATGAATGAGTGTTCCGAACCGCGTAGAGATTCATTTGTTCCGTAGATAAACAAGTCTTTCTCCAATACCATTAGCCTTCTTATCTTCATGTAGAAAATGAGAAAACAATAGATAACAGATCTTTTAGATACGATCCATTATAATCCTAATGGGACATGTTACTATCCAGATAAGGGATCTCGAGTTCTTGGTTTGTTTTACTTCAGCGTCTTTACTAAACTATCCTCAATCCTGAAGAGGCCCTGACATCTACATATAAGTATACAAGTATGAGAAGAATGATCCCTGTGCTGTGTGTATCTATATACAGATACAACAAAGATAGATGGAGATTGTTTTTTTTTTTTTTTTTTTGCTTAATATTCCTGTCTGTTGTTTGATGGATTAAACACTTCTGCAATTAATTTCACCTCCTCCTGGAGTGTGGCCATCTCTTTGTTATTTAGACTGGATAGAAAGATAGATAGATGATAGATCTAGTAAGTGATTCCAGAGCCTTATATATACTTGTGGTGGCCCGGTACCGTATTGCATCCAGTACCTAGTGCAGAGGTCCCCAAAGTCAGAGTAACTACGTTCAGGTAGGGTTCCTCAGGTGGGACAGCCCCTAGTCGCCTCTCCTTAAGTCAAACTTTAATATTAATAAATGTATATATTTGATAATTATAGCTATATTCTATAGAAATGTATAGTACTTACCTTGTTCAGCGTCGCAGGACCTTTGGTCATGTGACCATGCTAGTAACCTCTATGGTATGTTGCAGGACCTTAGGAGGTCCTTGGGTCACGTGTTGCCCACAAATCTCTGTAATGGTGATTGACATCCGTTTGGACCGTTTGGACCGTTAATCCAGCCCCCTCCCATATAAGGGAGCTGCGTCCAATTATCGCTCTCTTGGGTTGCTGCTCTCGTGGATGCCGGACTAACAGGACGGTGTGCTACGCAACTTTCAAAGACACTCTAGGCCTCAAAACCTACGGCCTCAGCAGAACCAAAAATCGTGAGTTTTACTCTAATTCCTGCTAATAGGACCAAAGTGCAATAGACCAAAAGACTCTTAAAGCTAAAGTCCCAACCATTGTCAATCTGCAAAGGAAGCTGTTGTTATGATAAGAGACTGTTGTGTTAATGAAGTGTACAGAAAATCTTCAGTAAAAGTTAACGCTGTTTACATAAGCTTTCCGGTTGTGGACAATCCATTCTTATCTATCTCAAGCATATTATCATCTACCTCCCTATCGTTCCTGGGAAGGGCGGCGGTAGGAAAAGCTTTATTGAGGAGCCCTCACCCTGGCGTCGCGAATAGCAAGGGTTAACAAGCACCCTTTGATACCCGCACATCTACACTCCCCATACCCTACACCCCTTAGGCTGTCATATAGCTTTTTGGCGTCACAAACAGGATACGGTTGTGTGCCTCCAGCTGTTGCCACCAAGTAAAGTGTACTCCCCCTGTATAATAGACTGCCCCCATGTGTTACGGAGCACCATATAACTGTACAGAAGATTGCGTATGGTGCCGGGTGCAGAGAGCACACGCGAAAAGTTAGGGGGGAGACGAAAATTTTATTGCTGCAGAAATGTGTAAAGTGAGATGCGAATGTACGCTGCGATCCGCAGGTCTGGTCAGCATTGCAAGAGTTAACTCGCTGCTGGAAAAGCGCGCAAAGAAGGCCCGCGCTGCGCCACGACCTGCCCCTGGGTGTGGCTATCAAGTAAGTGTATCGCAGCCAAAAGGGAACTTAGAGACGCGGTTGTTGTTTCCGGGGGAACAGGGAGTCGGGGCTGCACCAATGACATTCTTCCATCCGGCAGCCATTTTGGCGAAGCCCAGTATAAAGGGAACCCTGCACAGCAACCTCTTCAGTCTGGAGGAGAGCCGGAAGGTACAGACATGTTCCACGTGGCATGGGCACGAAGATGGCACCGGAACAAAGGAATGTTGCGGCGGTCGCAGCCCAGTTGTTCCACGATCTTGCCGACCGTTTGCAGCGGTTGTCATTGGATGAAGAGGGGGCCTGCAATCTTCCCCCACTGCCCTATGACGAAGACGACTGGCAGGATACCCCTCCGGGGGACACCGCAGGGACACCTGGAGCTCCATCACCGATGAGATTGTTCCCTCACCACCGCACCTGGGGTTCATGGGCTGAGATCCCGAAGGAGGAATCCTAAGTAAGTACACCATCTGAGGCTTCCTTCTCTTCCTCCACCAGCCCTGAGCCAGAGATACCCTTATCTACCCTGCAAAATGCACGACCGTGCTCAGCAAAATTGCCCCAATGGGTCTTTGGGGATGAACCTGACTTTATCCAATATATGCATGATGTGCTTCAACCCCTGCCTGGGAAACCTCTACCAACGGTTCCTAAGGCACAACAAGAAAGGGCCCGCCAGGAGGCCGAAATAGCCGACCTGATGGAACAATAAAAGGCCCGACACAGAGAACTTTATGCCCCCAAGCATGTACATCTGCCTCTTGAGGAGAGGATCCGCTATCAGGAGAACACCAAGGAGATGGAGGTACTCTTTATTCGCAGATGGGATCATCCCCGAGAAGGGGAGGAGCCCTTGGAACAACGCAGAGCAACAGTGGCCAAGTTCGACAAGGTCAGAGGTTATGGTACCCTCATTGATTGCCACACTGGCTATACCATCCTCGTAAACCAGCGAGCTGTACAGAGGTCATATCTACACAAGAAGTTCCATTCCCTGGAGCTAGGTGAGATAGTGGAATACACCCCCGTCCGGGGCCTGAGAGGAGAGTGGGCGGCCGCAGTCACCAGGCCAGCAGCTCCGACCCAGTTGCCCTTCAAGTATTTTCCTTCAAATGATTGGGAAGTGGACCCCTTCCAGCTGAGGCCGAAGTGGCCTGCTCCTGATGCCTCCACCAAAGTACTCAAGGAGGAGCCTCTGCAACAGCAACCAATTCCTACTGTCTACAGCAAAGCACTCTGGCCTACTACTGTCCAGGAGGTTTAGCCTCGACCGCAGGTGCCAACAGAAGTACCTGGGCCTACTCCCGACAAGGAGCTTTGGTCTGCCCCCAGGTACCAACAAATGTGCTGCGGCCCATGCCTAATGAGGATGTGGGGTCGAATCAAGCATCACCAACTGTTAACCTCAATCCGTCAGTGTCACATTCTACCCTGACCAATGTGGTGTGAGAGAGCCACATTAACTCTTTGCCTGCTCGTGATCCTGAGAGGGGTAGAGGCTCTAGGTGAGGAGCAGGACGCCATCGCCAGAGTTTCCGCTAAACTGACACTTATTCTGCTTCGAAAATTCTTTTGTTTTTGTCTTCACAGACTGTTTGCAACAAGTTCAAGAAACAAGCCTAGCAGGACTATGCTAAGACTGTTCAAGTTATAACGTAACCATCAAGCTTTTGTGCCTGGTCTTTAGACCAAGAGACTCGTAGAGGTAGGAGATTCGTAAGTGTGTGTCCGGCTAAACTGTGCTAGTCGTGAAAGTTTAGACTCTTAGTGCAGGTGGACTGCTGATCCTTGCACGCACGTTTACATGTAAATTCCTCAATCGTAACGTGACATTCTTTGTGAAAGTTGCACTTATCAGGTGAATGCACCTGAACCCTGTTGGAGTGTTTAATAAATATTCGTGCTAGAATAACTAAATGTAAATGGTTATTGTACACATGTACATAAAAAAAACTGTATATAATAGGTGTTGTAGTAGTTGCTAGGAGGTGGCTTCCTTGGCTTCCTTGACAATTTTGTCACCCATCGCTAACACCTTCTGAAAGGTCCACTCAAAGGAAACTACCACTAAGATATCAAGACTGACCTTACACATAGTACTAAACACATAGTATTTCACAAAACAATCACTTAAGTGTACATATCTCACTTAAATTTAGTACACCAAACAAACAAAAAATTATCTCACACTAAAGTAAATGCCTTGGGAATTGTAGCTAATGACATTTTTCCAATTCCTTCCACTGTCATGTACACTAATTCTCTGTTCTTATACGTGTGCGAGATGTTCTGCCTGGCCAGTAGATACTCTAGCGAGCTTAAAAATAATGCACGTAATTAAAGGTAACCTAGATAAGGTGTATCTGTTGTGTTCTAGGGATAGGAGTGTGTAGCCAATAGACCCTAGTAGCCAGACTTATTGGTAGAAAGCCTCGGGCAAGCCAATATACTTCCAGTGTACTTAACAGGTAGCTAACATGGTAAAAATGTATAGTGAGATTTCAATTGTCTAGGGAACCTAAATAAAAATGTATAGTGAGCTTTCAATTGTCTAGTGAGTTAGAGAAAGAAAAATGCTAAGTAGGATGTATCGCATGTGACTAATATCATCCTGTTACTAAATTCATGAACTAATCAACCCTGTTCGTGAGTTTACCCAAACCAATGTATGTACACCAAAAGTAAATGTTAAGTAGGTTTATAGGTTGTACCCGACCTTCACTTCGTCCCTCTGTCTTAGGGGACTGACGTTGAGGAAGACTTATCTTAAGTAAGGGGGTATGTGGTTTCCCGGTACCGTATTGCATCCGGTACCTAGTGTAGAGGTCCCCAAAGTCAGAGTAATTACGTTCAGGTAGGGTTCCTCAGGTGGGACAGCCCCTAGTCGCCTCTCCTTAAGTCTAACTTTAATATTAATAAATGTATATATTTGATAATTATAGCTATATTCTATAGAAATGTATAGTACTTACCCTGTTCAGCGTCGCAGGACCTTCGGTCATGTGACCATGCTAGTAACCTCTATGGTATGTTGCAGGACCTTAGGAGGTCCTTGGGTCACGTGTTACCCACAAATCTCTGTAATGGTGATTGACATCCGTTTGGACCAATTAGCGTTAGTCCAGCCCCTGCCCATATAAGGAAGCTGCATCAATTATCGCTCTCTTGGGTTGCTGCTCTTGTGGATGCCGGACTAACAGGACGGTGCTACGCAACTTTCAAAGACACGCTAGGCCTTAAAACCTACGGCCACAGCAGAACCAAAAATCGTGAGTTTTACTCTAATTCCTGCTAATGCTTGCGTGACTACTGGACCGCAACCAATTCCCCTAAATCCAGTGGAACAGTGCAATAGACCAAAAGATTCTTAAAGCTAAAGTCCCAACCATTGTCAATCTCCAAAGGAAGCTGTTGTTATGATAAGAGACTGTTGTGTTAATGAAGTGTACAGAAAATCTTCAGTAAAAGTTAAAGGGTACCTCTCATCAAATAAACTTTTGATATATTTTAGATTAATGAATGTTGAATAACTTTCCAATAGCATGTTAATGAAAAATATGCTTCTTTCTATTGTATTTTTCCCGATCAGTCCTGTCAGCAAGCATTTCTGACTCATGCTGGAGTCCTAAACACTCAGAGCTGCCAGCCTGCTTTGTTCACAGCCAAACAGGCTGTGAACAAAGCAGGCTGGCAGCTCTGAGTGTTCTAATTTGTGAACAAAGCAGACTGGCAGCTCGTAGTGTTTAGGACTCCAGCATGAGTCTGAAATGCTTGCTGCCAGGACTGGTAGGGAGACCCCTAGTGGTCATTTCTTCAAAGTGGAAAATTAAATAGAAAGAAGCATATTTTTTAATAAAATGCAATTGTAAAGTTATTCTGCATACATTATTCTGCATCTATCATATATCAAAAGTTTTTTTGATGAGAGGTATCCTTTAACACTGTTTACAGAAGCTTTCCGGTTGTGGACAATCCATTCTTATCTATCTCAAGCATATTATCATCTTCCTCCCTATCGTTTCTGTGAAGGGCGGCGGTAGGAAGAGCTTTATTGAGGAGCCCGCACCCTGGCGTCACGAATAGCAAGGGTTAACAAACACCCTTTGAAACCCGCACAGCTACACTCTCCATACCCTACACCCCTTAGGCTATCACATACACACACATGTAGGGGCTTATATCAATTCATTAATTGTCAATAAAGTGCAAAGACATAATCAACATTATGAGAAGAGGACATCCATATATATCCATAGACAAAATAGTTATATGACAATGATATTAGAAAAGTGGTGGGTGCATTAACCCCTTAAAGGGGTACTCCCGTGGAAAACCTTTTTTTTTTTTTTATTCAACTGGTGCCAGAAAGTTAAACAGATTTGTAAATTACTTTGATTAAAAAATCTTAATCCTTCCAGTACTTTTTAGGGTCTGTATACCACAGAAGAAATGCTTTTCTTTTTGGATTTCTCTGATGTCAGTCATGACCACAGTGCTCATTGCTGACCTCTGCTGTCCATTTTTGGAACTGTCCAGAGTAGGAGAAAATCCCCATAGCAAACATATGCTGCTCTGGACAGTTTCTAAAATGGACAGCAGAGGTCAGTAGAGAGCACTGTGTTCGTGACATCAGAAAAATCCAAAAAGAAAAGCATTTCCTCTGTAGTATACAGCCCGTAAAATGTATTGGAAGGATTAAGATTTTTTCAGAGAAGTAATTTACAAATCTGTTTAACTTTCTGGCACCAGTTCATAAAAAAAAAAAAAAAAATAGTTTTCCTCAGGAGTACCCCTTTAATGACCACGGATGTATATTTACGTCCATGGACGGCTCCAGATCTGTGAAGCGCGCTCAGAAGCTGAGCGTGCTTCGTATATGCAACCGGGACCCGCGCCTAATACCGGACATCGCCGATCGGGCTGATGTCCGGTATTAACCCTTTAGACGCCGCGATCAAAGTTGATTGCGGCATCTAAAACGGGAGAATACACTGCCGGTTAGCTCAGCGGAGCTGTTCAAGACCGCCACAGTGAAATTGCGGCTTCCCGAACAGCTGAAGGGACAGCGGGAGGTGTCTTACCTTCTTCCCGGTTGTCAAATCAGCATTTTATTGCTCCAAACCTGCAATCAGTGTATGCAATGTTACAGCCCCTAGAGGAAAAGAAAGAAAGTAAAAAAATAAGTTAATAAATGTTATTTAACCCCTTCCCTAATAAAAATCTGAATCACCCCTCCCTTTTCCCCATTTAAAAAAAAGTGTGTAAAAAAAATAAAAACAAACATATGTGGTAAATGTCCTAACCATGAAAATATATCTGTAATTAAACCGCACGGTCAATGGCGTACGCGCAAAAAAATGAATAAAAAGCGATCAGAAAGTCTGATCAAAACAAAAATGGTACCAATAAAAACTTCAGATCACGACGCAAAGAATGAGCCCTCATACCACCCCGTTCATGGAAAAGTAAAAAAGTTATAGTCAGAAGATCACAATTTTAAAAGTATTAATTTGTCGTGCATGTAGTTATGATTTTACGACAAAATAAAACCTATATAAGTAGGGAATCATTTTAATCGTATGGACCTACAGAATAATGAGAAGATGTCATTTTTACTGAAAAATGTACTGCGTAGAAACAGAAGCCCCCAAAATTGACAAAATGGCATTTTTCCTTCAATTTTAACGCACAATGATTTTTTTTTCTGTTTTGCCGTAGATTTTTGGATAGAATGACTGATGTCATTACAAAGTAGAATTAGTGGCGCCGCCAAAAAAAAAAGCCATCATATGGATTTTTAGGTGCAAAATTGAAAGGGTTATGATTTTGTAAATTTAAGGAGGAAAAAACGAAAGTGCAAAACTGAAAAACGCTTGGTCCTTAAGGGGTTAAAAAACACATAGTTCATACAAAATTGGTACAATGAAACACAGGTGATATGCATAATCAAAACGAACCAGGAGGAGCTAGGGCAGGGCTTACCAGTAGGAGGATTAACAGCCATATTGTATATTGTATAGTGCACAGCGGCGTCCACGCTGTCCAACTTCCGGGGATAGTACCCGTGACCAATCTTCTCCGGCCCAGCGGTCTGACGTCCAGGGCCACGTGATCTCCCCTCCCCCACTAACTTCATGATTGGTCCATCTATCTCTGCTGCTTTCCTGTTACACTGGCGTTCGTCACCATGACACTTTTATGTTTCCTGGGATTAGCTGTCATGCCACACATTCCGCCTGCCCACTGATGAAATATGATTAACAGCTGATGTGTTTTGTAATATTATTATTGATTTCCATTCTCTGTTTCTATCTATGTACGATGGCCCCGACATACGATAATTTCAACATGCGATGGCCTCTCAGAGGCAGCATCAACATACGATGCTTTTGTATGTCGGGGCCATCGCATAAACGGCTATCCGGCAGCGCAGACTGCTTCAGCTGCCACCGGATAGCCGTTTACAGTGCCCCGTGCCCTTTGCTGACGATCACTTACCTGTCCTCGGGGCTCCGGCGGGTCCTCTTCGCGTCCTCTGCATCGTCGACGCTCTCCATCATCGGTATCACGCCGCTGCGCACGCCGTCCCATCATCCAATAGGAGCGGCGTGCGTAGCGACGGAGAGCGAGGATGCCGGGGAAGAAGAGGCCTTGCCGGAGCGTCGGGGACACCTCGGGGACGCGGCGACAGCGATGGACGGCGACATCCAGGGCAGCGGTGACGGTCCGGAGTGGCGGGGACAGGTGAGTACAACTTCCTCTAACAGTGGTCTACAACCTGCAGACCTCCAGATGTTGCAAAACTACAACACCCAACACCGTTGGCTGTCCGGCCATGCTGGGTGTTGCAGTTTTGCAAAATCTGGAGGTCCGCAGGTTGTAGACCACTGTCCTATAATTTACATTGCACGGATCCCTCAACATGCGATGGTTTCAACAAACGATGGTCCATTTGGAACGGATTACCATCGTATGTTGAGGGAACACTGTATATTATTTAAATGGATTTGTTTTTAATATCACTCACTAATACTTGGATGATCATCCCCTAAACTGATTGTTATGCACTTTGATTGCACATGCACTTTATATATTTGTATACACGTATTTAATTGTTTGTAATTATGTTTGACGTGTTTCACCCTATATATACCTTGATGTGATCACTATCAATTGGCTTGAGAATGGTTTTGTGAGAACACCGAAACGTTGCACTTGCCTGTTTATGGAAGAAAAGTCACTTTTTACATTTTGGAGTGCTGCAGTCATCCTTTTGTTTTGTATCTCATTGGACCCAGGACCGGGGCCCTAGTGACCTGCTTGCACTCTACCTACTCATCATTTATTGCTTTGGAGGTGCTGCTTTACATCCATTTTTAGATGGATAGATAGATATGAGATAGATAGATAGATAGATAGGTAGGTAGATAGATATGAGATAGATAGGTAGGTAGATAGATATGATATAGATAGGTAGGTAGATAGATATAAGATAGAGAGATATGAGATAAATAGAGATAAACAGATATATATATATATATATATATATATATATAGATAGATAGATAGATAGATAGATAGAAAGGAGATAGATTGATATGAGATAAATAGAGATAGATAGATGATATCTAGATAGATAGATATGAGATAGATAGGTAGGTAGATAGATATGAGATAGATAGGTAGGTAGATAGATGCAAGATAGATAGGTAGGCAGATACCAAAGCAGAAGGAGAGCAGCACATCACCAGTATAAGGTGCACGGGTGCCGTCAGCATAGAGCCCAGGTTCAAGGGTCCACAGTATAGCAGCAAATAGGCAGCAGCAACTCCATTAAGGTGCAAAAAGTGGATTTTTATTCACACAACGTGAGGCGACGTTTCGGTTTGCTCACCAGGCTTGAAAATGGTTTGGTGAGCAAACCGAAACGTCGCCTCACGTTGTGTGAATAAAAATCCACTTTTTGCACCTTAATGGAGTTTCTGCTGCCTATTTGCTGCTATAGGTAGGTAGGTAGATATGAGATAGATAGGTAGATAGATATGAGATAAATAGAGAGAGACCGATATATAGATAGATAGAAAGGAGATAGATAGATTGATATGAGATAAATAGAGATAGATGACAGATAGATAGATGGATAATCTTCGTAATTAACCTTTTCCTACAAAGCTATAGAACAACAGGTCCCTTTTTATTATTAAATAAAAAAAATCTTCCCATCTATTATAAGTATATAAAACAACACCTTCATTTGCACATCCTAACATAAAAAAATGAGCCAATCTTCTATGTCAACTGATTCTTTTGATTATTGTCCTTTTATTAACATTCAAAAGAAATCTATATACATATGTACAATATATAGAGATTTATATATATAAAACATCCCACATTGGTACAGTCGTGTGTTTTTTTACAAGCTGTTTCTTTCAGTACCAGGTGAATGTTCTAGCTCCAGGTTCCTCGATGGGGTGGGGGGAGGAGGCAGAAGCTAGGCACAGATCCAAATCTGCTGCATTCAGGTGTGGACAGGCTGTTCCTGGTGATGTACGCTTCCATGATGGGCATGACGCGTATGTATGGCACACATAATGAACACAACATTGTGTACACACCCAACGAAGAAGAGTTGTGCTACAATGTATCAGCTTTACAGACTTCCTCTACATCTATGTACAAATCAGAATAAAATGTCCACGAACAGGATGGAGTCATGAGCAGCATTAGGTTGCTGCAGACATTTCATTGGTTTATAGATGACGTTTTTTTTTCTATGATTGTTAAAATAAGACATGTTCTCTTTTTATGACAGGAGTTTAGCTTGCGTAGATACAAATGCGTGAAATATATTGAATTCCACATCTATGCATGTGGGTCGCAAATGGAAACGCTTAAGCATTAAACTTAGATAATGGATTGCAAAGGATTCATAGATATCCTTGAGCTCGATAAATGCAACCCTACACAAATGTATTAAATAAGATGACCTCCATTCACATACTATTGAAAGGGAGGACTATCAATGCAATACAAATGCTTCATAGGGATTTATTGAGGTTTGTTGACAATGCAATGTGATGGAGCAGTCATATGATGACTACGAACCTGGGAAATGACAGACTCTAAGACAGTGGTCTTGAAAGTGTGGACTTTAGATGTCGCAAAACTACAACTCGCAGCATGCCCGGCAGCCAATGGCTGTCCAGTCTTGCTGCAAGTTGTAGTTTTGCAACATATGGAGGTCAACACTTTGAAGACCACTGCTCTATGACTTGAGAATGAAGCCAAGGTAGATGCCTTCTAAAGCATTTTGACAGAGAGGTTAAATTACCTGGCTACATATTAGAATAGTAATGGAAGAAGTGATGGTCCAGAGGTCCAGTTCTGTCATCTGCCATGTTGAATTACGACCTATAAGGTATACCACCCTCAACAATGTCTGCATGTAGCATCACACTCTACTGTGCTCCACATAGATTGGATCCATTCTTTGTCACCCTCGTGGGGCAAATTAAGACCCTATCCTTACCAGTCCATTATGATTCTCCTTAACATCGAAAGTATCATCACTTGAAACTACCACCGCCTTTTACACAGACAATTTCCACTATATTCAACCATCAACAATCACTCAGCCTAAAAGTTTTTTTTCTTTTTTAATTTGACACTGTGTTAAGTTGCTTGGAGTTTTCGTAGATATTTTCTCGTTTCCAAATACCTATCCGAAGGCACCGTAGTCCGAAATCCAGACGTTTATCCCATCTTATATACTTTGGGAATTCAGTATCGTTTTCCTGCAGTAGTTGTGTTATCGGGAGTTGTCGACGTCGGCAGCTTGGATTATACTGCTTCTGGTAGTGCACGGTACATCCCTGTAGAGGGTGTGGTAAACACCAGGGGGGAGGCTGTTAGATTTGCACATGTGTTCCTAGTGCCTGAAGATTTTGTATGCTGGATAGGATTTTTTTCTGATGGCCGGCTAGTGTGATGCCCATTTTGTTCAGTTCACTAAAAACGATAGAAAGGATGATATCAATTAAAGGCAATTGCGATGGTTTGGCACACAAGATAAATTTACAAATTAGCATTTGCTCAGGAAAGATAAGAAGGTGGAGTATGACAAGATGACCCAGTCAATGGGCCATGCCTGATTAAAAGACACAATTGAGAGTTGCATATTAAGCATTAGACCCATTTGTGAAAACTTTTGATATGTTGTCCAGACATGATTGCACCAAGGCTCAGTCCTAACACTCGCTGTCATCGTGAGTTATAGATATTATAGTCTATAGTGTGCATCAGTCAGATTGGATGGCTAACTGGGGAGTGAAGTGCGCTACCATGCACTTCTCCTGGCTATAGCATATGATCGTACCTGGTCTCAGTTCTGAGTCCTCCTGTGATTGTGAGTAATAGCCGGCTGAAGTATGTGGCAGGCCGTCCAATACAACTCTTTCACCCCATAATAATGCAGTGAAAGTGTTGAATTTGACTGACAGCCGGCGGTTGAAGTGCACACTTCAGCTGGCTATTATTCATCATCGCAGTGGTTGTCAGGCTGAGACCCACTATGATCAAAATTTTTAAAAGGTCTAGATGATGTCAAAAGTTATTACAAATGAAATTAATGACATGATGACAGAACTTGGTTACTGGTGTCTGTCACTTCTGGGTTTGGGTGACGTGAAGTCACATGGCCGATCAACCAATTAGCGGCTGAGGCGGGACATCACTGCGACCGCTGATTAAATGTGCACCCGTGTGACCTCATGACACCTAAACCTGGAGGCGATTGTTTCCCAACCAGGTTGCCTCCAGCTGTTGAAAAACTACAACTTCCAGAATGCCGGGACAGCCTTTGGCTGGGAGTTGTAGTTTTGCTACAGTTAGAGACAATCATTGCCGTAGACTAATGTAGTGGAAAAGGCAGACTTGATTGATAGCCAGGCAGTGAAGTGCACGCAGCCACGCACTTCAGGCAGCTATTACTGATGACTGAAACCCAGCACAATCTAAACTTTTAACATGTCTGAGCCACATGTCATTTTTGACACTAATGTTTTTAAGGGAATTTGTCACATCGAAAGTGTGGTAAGCGTGTTATGAAGCAGGAGGTATATAGATTAATTCTAGAAATGTAACTCTCTAATTTAAGTTATTCTGATTTTAGGAGTCCAGTGGATGGGACTACTCAGGGATCGAAAACCTTCCCCCTAAGCTATCAACTAATAATTTGGACTTCACAAAGGGGTACTCCAGTGGAACCCATTTTTTTTTACTCAACTGGTGCCAGAAAGTTAAACAGATTTGTAAATTACTTCTAATCAAAAATCTTAATCCTTCCAGTAATTATCAGCTGCTGTATGCTCCAGAGGAAGTTTGGTTTTTCTTTTCTGTCTGACCACAGTGCTCTCTGCTGCCACCTCTGTCCATGTCAGGAACTGTCCAGAGCAGGAGAGGTTTACACATCAGCAACACATCAGTCTGTCCTTCAATCTTTTTCACAAACTTAAACAGTAACTATCCTTTTAGAAAACACAGAGATATGTCAAAAGTTTTCAGCGGTGGGGGATTGAGTGTTGAGACCCCCACCAATTATTAGAGCCCTGCTTGTCCCCACTGTCACACTCACTGAAAAAGGTCTCCAATTACTTTCTATGGATCCACTCTTCATTGCACAATTGGGGGGAGAAGCAGGGTTCAGCCGCAATCCTCTCCCTCCTGTTTTTATCGATTGTTTAGGGTCTCAGCACCCAGACCACCATCAATGAAAGCTTTTGACATGACACAACAACAATTTTTGCCCTGTGTGGATATAGCAGGTGCCGTGATTTTACATTTATACTACTACTATACTTGTGAAGTCTCCTATCACAGAGCACAGCTGTTATACATCCTGGGTGCCAACAATTTTAGCAATAATTTAGTATGGATTTTATAATATAATGGTTTCTCTTTAAATAGGATATATTATCTACATGTAGTGGGAAAATCCATTCATAAAGTATAAGAGTTGAAGTGAATCATGCATTGGAGATAAGATGAACTCTGAAAATTTCCGATTTTGCCGATTTGACAATTGAGAATTTTCTTATTTCGGAGCTGTATTCTCTCCTTTTATGGCTTTACAATTACAGATGTGTCATCCCTTATTGCCACAAAACCTGACATATCCTGAAACATATCCCAATGAAATACTGTATCAATTGCAAATGAAAAGTTGACTGTTTATTTGTGTATTATTACTGCAGCTTCAGTTGTGTCTAAAATTGAAAAGTGTTGTTGCTTGACAGGATATAAGTCAAATTTACATGAAGCTAAAGTGGCAATTCTGAAATCTCATGTCTAGATCACATATTTAAAGGGGTACTCTTATCCCCTATCCAAAGGGACCCCCGCAATCTCAGCTGCGGCACCCCAGAAATCCAGTGCACGGATGACTGGCAATGGGGTGCGGAGGCTCGTGACGTCACAGTCACGCCCCGCTCGTGACATCGTGGCCACGCACCCCCAAGGCAAGTTTATGGGAGGGGGCGTAACCGCCTTAGGGGATAAGATGTCTAAGGAGAGAGTACCCCTTTAAGAAGCTTTTATGTGGCTCTAATGGGATTTTCTGTGGTTTTAATTAACTTGGTTTAGGTCATCATGGAATTCTAGGATCCTCTTATGCTAAGTTCACATGGGAAAAAATACAGAAGTAAATTTTTGTCTGGTTAAATCCTGGTAAATAAACTGACACCACATGTCAACCAGACGGACCCCTTGACTTCCGGTTCTGGTGCGGCCCATGTAGGCAGCTCCTGAGGAGAGCTCCCGCTCCCCCCGGCATGTACAGCTATACACCGGCCCCTAGACACTCACCACAGGTCCTGCAGCTCCTCTGTGCCCCTGTGGAGTGTCAGGCATGGAGCACTTTCTTCAGCGCGGTGGCCTGACAGCGTCACAGCAGCCCGCACTCCCGGTCTCAGCAACATGCCGCGCAGCTAACATGGCTGCCGCCAGCCCAGCACTGCCAGCTGCAGCAGAGACACTGACACTGCCACCACTGATGTCCCTGGCAAGGGTGGCTGATATGGAGGTGGCCAGCAGGCTGCCCAGCCACCCCAGACATCCAGCTGTGATCCAGGCACTCCATGGTGCCTCAGAACATAAAGATTACGACCTGCTCGCTGCTGAGATGGCGCTCCGTATCACCCCAAATGTGCAACACATCGTTGAGGAAGTTTTAAAGACTACATTGCAGAATTTACAACTTGAGGTAGAGGGGCACTCTGGCCACTTAAATGAGGTGGAACAGCGGGTGTCTAATCTGGAAGAGAGAGATGACTTCGTAGCACTGAATCTGAACTTGCCAGGGTGAATGAAAAGCTGGAAAATCTAGAAAACAGGTCCTAGCAAAATAATTTACGCATTGTGGGGGTTAAATAAACAGTAGCACCCCCTTACCTGCAACGATTCTGCGAGCGAGACCTCTCTAAGGCCCTGGGTCTCTCCCATCCATGCCGAGTAGAAAGGCAACACAGGATTGGCCCTGCCTCAGCCTTCTCACGAGATATTCCAGCAGCATTGACAAATCGCCCACACCAAGTTAACCTCCGCCTTCTGGACTTTTATGATAAAGTAGAAATACTGTAAGCCTATCGGCGCTTACAGCATCCATTAGTGATTCATGGCATGCGCCTCTTACTCTTTAAGGACTTTTCTGTTGATGTGGCAAAACATAGGAGAGCCTTTAGTGCCATAAGTACATCGCTCTTTAAAGCCAATAGTCAGTTCCAGTTCTAGTCCTCGGCAATACTAAGGGTGTTTCATGTTGATTGGACTTTATCTGTCTACAAAACGCCAGAAGAGGCAGCTTCTTCCCTTAAACCGGTCCTTCTCCCTACAACACTCCACTCGGACAAGGTCACCACGCAGTGGCAGGTCTCGTTCCCCCAGAGAGAATCATCATTCCAGGTCGGCCATGAGAGATGACACTGGTTCACCTGCTCTGTGGGACCAGCGCAGACATCACCACTCCCCAAGATGCGGCCACGGTGGTTGTCGGCAATCTTCACCTGACTGAGAACTCCCTCTCCTGCTATACTACTCTTCTGAGGGGCGTACGGACTCCTTCTTGGACATGATCAGGCCCGAAGGCTAATCTTAGGTTTTATGTCTTCCTCATTGACTTTTAGTCGCATTGTTCTTTGGGTCTTTTCAGTATAAGTTTATATGATATTATTGTTTACTGCCTATAGTGATCTTCCGGGGGGCTCATTCTTCACTTTATGTAGGTGGCTGGGGGGTTAGGGGGTGATGGCTCACCCTCCCACTATTATATATTTCTTTTTTGACAACCCCCTATCCCTATGTCGCTAAGTCCCTCACCCATAAGAAGGGAGTCTGGGTCACTTGACGACCCTACGTTTTTATTGTTATTCCTTTTTTGCTTTCTGTTTTTTTTATATACCGTATTTTTCGCCCTATAGGACGCACCGGCGTATAAGACGCACCCAATTTATAGGTGCAAAATCTAAAAAAATAAAGATTCTGAACCTAACAGTGGTCTTCAACCTGCGGACCTCCAGATGTTGCAAAACTACAACTCCCAGCATGTCCGCATGCTGGGAGTTGTAGTTTTGCAACATCTGGAGGTCCGCAGGTTGAAGACCACTGGATAGGAGGTAATACTCACGTGTCCCCGCCGCTCCGGACTCGTCACCGCTGCCCTGGATGTCGCTCCATCGCTGTCGCCGCGTCCCCGTGGTGTCCCTGACTCTCCAGACGACTTCTTCCCCGGGATCCACGCTCTCCGTCGCCGTCATCACGTCACTACTCATGCCCCTACTTCCCCTAATTTTGCCCTATTACTATGATTATGTCATGGAACCTCAAGGGCCTTCGCTCCCCTCATAAGAGGAGGCTCTTTCTTCATTACCTTAAACGCTTCTGTCCGGATATTGTTTATGGCTCCTCAACTAAGGATGGGAAGTCGGGGGTTCATACCCTTATACATAAATCGTTTATGTTTAACTTTGTTTCCCATACAGCAGACACAGAGGGCAGGATATCACAGTTACTCTTGGAACACAATGGGGAGTCTATCAGTATTTACAATGTATATGCCCCTAATGGTGAGAATAGGACATTCTTCAGTGATCTTACTGCAAGACTGCAAAATGACGGGATCCCGGGGAAAATACTGGGGGGTGACCTAAATACGGTATTAGATCCATTTGTTGACCGCAAGAGTTCACGCCCCCTAACCATGTTCGAGCATGTTTATGGAACAATTAGGTCTGCAGGACTTCTGGCATCTGACTCATCTGGACTAAAGATGAGCGAACTTTTGAAAAATTCAATTCGGACGATTCGCCGAAAAAATTTGGTTCCATTCAAATTTATTTGCGGCAAATCTATATTAAAAATGGCTATTTGTGAACTACAGAGAGCCTCAATTGGGGTGTAGAACACATTGTTTTGTTCTAACACGCATATGGAGTGTGCTGGGGTAGTGAAATAATATTGTTATTCAGTATGACATGCAGATTACAGGCATCCCTTTTAGAATCACTGCCGCAGAGTGGCACAATGACAGAGCCTGGAGGTGGCATCAGTGTCAGGAGACCATATAGTGGCTGAATGACATAGCGTGGAGGTGTTGGCAGCATGAGGAGACCATAGAGTGGCTGAATGACACAGCATGGAGGTGTTGGCAGCATGAAAAGACCATATAGTGGCTGAATGACACAGCTTGGAGTTGGCAGCAGCATGCATAGACACTAGGGCTTCACAATCCCTAAGATTAAAAGACACATTTTGAAATTTAAATTGGAGATTTAGGGTAGCTAGTGCTACCATAAAAAATGTTTTAGGCCCAGACCAGGGCCCAGCATTATCAGTAAACCATATATTGGCTGAATAACACAAGCTGGAGTTGGCTGAAGCATCAGGAGACAATATGGTGTCTGAATGGCACAGCCTGGAGTTGGCAGAAGCATGAGGAGACCATTGAAATTTAAGATTTTTAAATTTAAGATTTTGAAATTGAAATTCACTACTCTGCCTGGCATACTTAGTGCGTATATGCGGGGAGTACAATTTGCTTCACTACGCTTAAAACAGTATTTGTCTAGAACAGCAGCAGGTGTGTACTTTTGCCTGGACTTTCACAGTATCTAGGCCCTTGACAGATTAACAGGTACAAAATAGTACACTACTTAGATGTCGGTATGTGGTATGCATTTATGAGTGCAGAAAAATGAGGAACAGTACGCTTAAAAAAACGTATTTTAGTAAAACACCAGCCGGTGATTACTTTTGCCTGAACTTTCACAGTATCTAGGCCCTTGACAGATTAACTGGTTTTAAATAGTACACTACTTAGAGGTAGGTATGTGGTATGCACTTATGAGGGCAGAAAATGCACTACAGTACACTTAAAAAAGTATCTGAGTACAACACCAGGCAGTGAGTACTTTTGCCTGGACTTTCACAGTATCTAGGCCCTTGACAGATTAACAGGTTTAAAATAGTACACTACTTAGATGTAGGTATGCACTTATGAGGGCAGATAAATGCCCTACAGTACGCTTAATAAATGTATTGGAGTAAAACACCAGCCGGTAATTACTTATGGCTGTCCTTTCACAGTATGTAGGCCCTTAACAGGTACAAAATAGTACACTTCTTAGATATACGTATGTGGTATGCACTACAGTACACTTAAAAAAGTAACTTAAAAAAGTAAAGAGTAAAAACACAAGCCAGTGAGTATTTTGCCTGGACTTTCACAGTATTTAGGCCCTTGACAGATTAATAAGTACAAAATAGTACACTACTTAGATGAAGGTATGTGGTATGCACTTATAAGGGCAGAAAAATGCAGTACAGTATGCATAAAAAACGTATTTTAGTAAAACACAAGCTGGTGATTACTTTTGCCTGAACTTTCACAGTATTTAGGCGCTTGACAGATTAACAGATTTAAAGTAGCATACTACTTAGAGGTAGGTATGTGGTATGCACTTATGAGGGCAGAAAAATGTGCTACAGTACGCTTAATAAACGTATTGAAGTAAAACACCAGCCGGTGATTACTTTTGGCTGTCCTTTCACAGTATGTAGGCCCTTAACAGGTACAAAATAGTACACTTCTTAGATATACGTATGTGGTATGCACTTATGAGGGCAGAAAAAATGCTCTACAGTACACTTAAAAAAGTATCTTAAAAAAGTAAAGAGTAAAAACACAAGCCAGTGAGTATTTTTGCCTGGACTTTCACAGTATTTAGGCCCTTGACAGATTAAGAAATACAAAATAGTACACTACTTAGATGAAGGTATGTGGTATGCACTTATAAGGGCAGAAAAATGCAGTACAGTATGCATAAAAAAACTTATTTTAGTAAAACACAAGCTGGTGATTACTTTTGCCTGCACTTTCACAGTATTTAGGCCCTTAACAGATTAACAGATTTAAAATAGCATACTACTTAGAGGTAGGTATGTGGTATGCACTTATGAGGGAAGAAAAATGTGCTACAGTATGCTTAATAAACGTATTGGAGTAAAACACCAGCCGGTGATTACTTTTGGCTGTCCTTTCAAAGTATGTAGGCCCTTGACAGATTAACAGGTACAAAATAGTACACTACTTAGATGTATGTATGAGGTATGCACTTATGAGGGCAGAAAAATGCGGTACAGTATGCTTAAAAAAATGTGTTTTAGTAAAACACCAGCTGGTGATGACTTTTGCCTGGACTTTCACAGTATCTAGGCCCTTGACAGATTAACAGGTACAAAATAGTACACTACTTAGATGTACAATGTGGTATGCACTTATGAGGGCAGAAAAATGTGGTACAGTACGCTTAAAAAAAACATATTTTTGCACAACACCAGCAGAACACAACAGTGCTGTAGCGCAAAAAAACTGTGTACTAAACACAAAATTGCACTCTGTCGCAGACTATTAGGAATGGACTGTGGGGTATGATACTGTCAACAGACTAGTATAACCAGCAGATGATTTGTTGTGGAACAAAGACACAGAATTGCGCTGAAAAATTATTCCTGCCTCCTTTGCTATGGTTTATGAAGTTTATGCAGCTTGTTGAAATGTATGAGGCAACACACAGCTCTCTGCCTCTCTCTGTAATACTATGCTGAAGAAAGTGACTCAGCGGGCGAAAAACCTGCTTTACTAGCATTAGATGCCGAAAATGCTTTTGATAATGGACCGAGCGGACCTCCATGGTTCTTTTCGTAACTATTTAACAGGGGTTTACAGGGCTCACCCAGGGTATCCTCTCGGCCCCTATTTATCTATTTAAAGGGA
Organism: Hyla sarda; assembly: GCF_029499605.1. Lineage (NCBI taxonomy): Eukaryota > Metazoa > Chordata > Amphibia > Anura > Hylidae > Hyla > Hyla sarda. Next base: position 34,877,204 of record NC_079191.1, on the reverse strand, counting down.
CGAGAAAAGGCTGTCCTCTTTCCCCCCTCCTATTTGACCTGGCGCTCGAGCCTCTGGCTAGATCTTTTTTGACCTCCAATATATACTCGGGGATACAAGTGGCAGGGAAAGAGGTTAAGCTCACCATGTTCGCAGATGATGCCTTACTATTCATTAATTCCCCGGACACGTCGTTAGGACGTATCTTAACTAATTTGCACCTTTTTGGGGGGTTTTCGGATTATAAAATAAATCTCAATAAATTGGAATTGTTTGCCTTGTGAACTAACCTGCCACGTTGGCTCCCTACTGTAGCAGGGCTGGGTATCAGGATTGCCCCCCTCCTCCATTACCTACTTGGGGATCAAGGTGGGCAGAACTCTGGATACGATCTATACTCTGAATTACCCACCCCTTTTTTCTAAAATACCAGTGGAATTGTCGAGATGGGAAGGCCTTCCGCTCTCTTTATGGGCAGAAGCCTCTTTATCCCTTGCAGACCCTCCCCTTCCTGTTGAAGCATGTAGATGTATGCAATCTTAATTCAGCCTTTACAAAAGTTATAAGGGTGGGCAAGCAGTTGCGAATCTGCTATCGCCACAGTCTCTGCAGTCCAAATTCGATTTACCCCACACACACATTTTTCCTTTACTTCAACTGCACTCTTTTATGACTACTCGCTTGAGAAATCTGGACAAGGAATCGCTAGACCATAAATTAGACTTTGTCATAGGCACTAGTCCTCGGAAAATTACTATATCTACCATTTAACCTGCTCTTAGACGAGTACTTCTCATAATAGACGCGGCTACTGTCTTTTCCTCTTGGTCACCTTGGGTCCCGGGAGACGATATTTCCGAATGTGTATTGAATGGCTGACAAGTAGTCCGCCATTGCATTATCAATGAGCGATGGCGTGAAACTTACTTCAAGTTTGCACAAGGTTCTTTATGGTTTCAATATCCGCACAATATACAGCATCAGAAATAATTTATATTGTTACACTATTTAGCTCTACTGAATGGTACTGTTTGGGTTCCTTTGGCGGAACACTAGGGGCCTTGCGGCTTCTCTCACAGAACTAGATCAAGTGGTTTAAATACTATTAGAGTTTGGCCTTCCATACGTAATTTTGTAACCATATCAGATTTTCCCCTTACCAAGTCTAACTGTACTTGTTTTCTAACTCATGTACCGATTCTGGGATATTTGATGTGTACTCATTCAGGGATCACGTGATTGGTCTCTAAGCTCCCCCCCTTCCTGGTCCTTTCCTTCTATTGTTTTATTATACTGTCCAAATGTACTGTATTATTAATTATATGGCTCTGTCATATGTTTTGTTTAATTGTTTTTGCCCACTTGCTGGCGTTTCTTTATGTTGTTTTTGTTTTATTGTTTTGCCTAATTATAAAATTGAAATAAAATATGCTTAAAAAAAAAAATTGGATCCTTTGGGATCCGTCATTGTTCAATGTACCACAGACCGTTCGGCTTAGTTTTACATAGATATGAGATAGATAGATAGATAGATAGATAGATAGATAAAAAGATATGAGATAATGAGATAAATAGATAGACATGAGATAGATAGATAGATAGATAGATATGAGATAGATAGAAAGATATGAGATAGATATGAGATAGATAGATATATAGATAAATATGAGATAGATAGATAGATAGATAGATAGCAAATACCGCAGATACAGTGTATCTAAATGAAGACATAGAGGTAATAAGCAATAACATATAATGAAGACATGCCCCAACCTGTTGCTTAGGTACAACACAGAATCTAGGGTGACATATCCCGCCATTGTGAAGTGTTCCATATACTGACTCATCTTGATAGCCTCCAGCCATTCCTCCACACTCGTCACTGTAAATGCTTCTTGCATGTTTGGGTCTTGCCTGGAAAAGGAATAAGGAGAAATTAAATTTACGATAATTTGTAAATTTCACGTCAACTAACAATGGAGACATCAATTTTATGGCACAATTGTATGAGCCCCAACCGTTTTAAAAGGGGAGGTAAGTAGGTACATCTTAAAGAGAACCTGTGATCAATTTCATGCTGCCTGAACCACAAGTCATTGGGGTGGTCTCTGGCAGGATCTACCTGCCCCTCTGTCCAGCTATCAATTAGAACTGGTAGAATTTGGGGAAGCCACAGGGACTACCTTGATGACTCTTTGTTCAGGCAGTATGAAAGTGGGGAAAGGTTATTTCTTTTTATAACAATCTGTAGAACCTATATAGGAGACCCTGTCTGCGATGGATTATCCATATTCACAATAAAAGTTCTTCACACTGTCTTTACATTCAGTAAGACCAATAATTTTTCTGTATGTAAGGAAAAGACTATGAAGGAGCATCGGGCGACACCCTGACCGGCCTGCCTGGCACTAAATAGCTGCACTCCAACTGTCCCGCAGCAACCCATCCACCCTCCTCAGAAATAAAATGTATTACTATGTTTCTTTCTTTTATTTAAGGAAAAATTTTAGTGCCCCATATGGGTTATTTACGTAGTCTGTAAAAATTCTTACACAATTATTTTGTGCCTTATTCTATTTTAACACAACATTAATTTTAAAATGTAGTTGGTACGCCAGCATGAACGTGTACTAAAATTAACAACGTGCGCAGGGTGTATTTTCAACCTATTAAAGAGTAATTAGTTATATTATACATTTTTTCTATAATTAACATTAATGCAGTAGCTTTGTATCATAATGCAGAACAAGAACAGTTGTTAAAGTGGGTGTTAATGTCCTTTTCTACAGACGTATTCACTTTCTGTAAGCCAGGTTGGACCTGGAACACATATGCGACTTTTAACCCCTTAAGGACCGAGGGTTTTTCCGTTTTTGCATTTTCGTTTTTTGCTCCTTGCCTTTAAAAAATCATAACTCTTTCAATTTTGCACCTAAAAATCCATATGATGGCTTATTTTTTGCGCCACCAATTCTACTTTGTAATGATGTCAGTCATTTTGCCCAAAAATCTACGGCGAAACAGAAAAAAAAATCATTGTGAGACAAAATTGAAAAAAAAAATGCTGTTTTGTAACTTTTGGGGGCTTCCGTTTCTACGTAATACATTTTTCGGTAAAAATGACACCTTATCTTTATTCTGTAGGTCCATACGATTAAAATGATTCCCTATTTATATAGGTTTAATTTTGTCGTACTTCTTGAAAAAATCATAACTACATGCAAGAAATTTTATACGTTTAAAATTGTCATCTTCTGACCCCTATAACTTTTTTATTTTTGCGCATATGGGGCGGTATGAGGGCTTATTTTTTGCGCCGTGATCTGAAGTTTTCAGCAGTACCATTTTTGCATTGATAGGCCTTATTTTTATTCATTTTTCATGATATAAAAAGTGACCAAAATGCACTATTTTGGACTTAGGAATTTTTTCACGCGTACGCCATTGACCGTGCTGTTTAATTAACGATATATTTTTATAATTCGGACATTTCCGCACGTGGTGATACCATGCCGGTTAGCTCAGTGGGCTAATCGCGGCATCCCGAATAGCTTACAGGACAGCAGGAGGGTCCCTACCTGCCTCCTCGCTGTCCGATCGCCGAATGACTGCTCAGTGGCTGAGATCCAGGCATGAGCAGTCAAGCGGCAGAATCATCGATCACTGGTTTCCAATGAGAAACCAGTGATCAATAATAAAGAAAGATCAGTGTGTGCAGTGTTATAGGTCCCTATGGGAGCTATAACACTGCAAAAAAAAAGTGAAAAAAAAAAGTGAATAAAGATCATTTAACCCCTTCCCTATTAAAAGTTTGAATCACCCCCTTTTCCCATAAAAAAAAAACCACAGTGTAAATAAAAATAAACATATATGGTTTCACTTTAGACGCGGCGTTCAACTTTGAACGCCGCTTCTAAAGGGTTAATAGCGTGCGGCACAGCGATCAATGCCGCGCGCTATTAGCCACGGGCCCGACCCGCTATGAGGCGGGGCCACGCCGTGGCCCCGCGTTATAGATTGGGAGCGGACACATGATGTTCCAGTATGTCATGTGTCTTTAACCCCTTAACGACGCAGGACGTATATTTACGTCCTGCTCCGGCTCCCGCGATATGAAGCGGGATCGCGCCGCGATCCCGCATCATATCGCGTGGGTCCCGGCGCTAATCAACGGCCGGGACCCGCGGCTAATACCACACATCGCCGATCGCGGCGATGTGCGGTATTAACCCTTTAGAAGCGGCGGTCAAAGCTGACTGCCGCTTCTAAAGTGAAACTGAAAGTATCCCGGCTGCTCAGTCGGGCTGTTCGGGACCGCCGCGGTGAAATCGCGGCGTCCCGAACAGCTGATCGGACACCGGGAGGGCTCTTACCTGCCTCCTCGGTGTCCGATCGACGAATGACTGCTCCGTGCCTGAGATCCAGGCAGGAGCAGTCAAGCACCGATAACACTGATCACAGGCGTGTTAATACACGCCTGTGATCAGGATGAGAGATCAGTGTGTGCAGTGTTATAGGTCCCTATGGGACCTATAACACTGCAAAAAAAAAAAGTAAAAAAAAAGTGTTAATAAAGGTCATTTAACCCCTTCCCGAATAAAAGTTTGAATCACCCCCCTTTTCCCATAAGAAAAATAAAACAGTGTAAAAAAAAATTAAAATAAACATATGTGGTATCGCCGCGTGCCTAAATGTCCGAACTATAAAAATATATCATTAATTAAGCCGTACGGTCAATGGCGTACGCGCGTACGTGTTAATAAAGGTCATTTAACCCCTTCCCGAATAAAAGTTTGAATCACCCCCCTTTTCCCATAAGAAAAATAAAACAGTGTAAAAAAAAATTAAAATAAACATATGTGGTATCGCCGCGTGCCTAAATGTCCGAACTATAAAAATATATCATTAATTAAGCCGTACGGTCAATGGCGTACGCGCAAAAAAATTCCAAAGTCCAAAAAAGCGTATTTTGGTAACTTTTTATAACATTAAAAAATGAATAAAAAGTGATCAAAAAGTCAGATCAAAACAAAAATCATACCAATAAAATCTTCAGATCACGGCGCAAAAAATGAGTCCTCATACCGCCCCGTACGTGGAAAAATAAAAAAGTTATAGGGGTCAGAAGATGACATTTTTAAACGTATAAATTTTCCTGCATGTAGTTAGGATTTTTTCCAGAAGTGCGACAAAATCAAACCTATATAAGTAGGGTATCATTTTAACCGTATGGACCTACAGAATAATGATAAGGTGTAATTTTTACCGAAATATGCACTGCGTAGAAACGGAAGCCCCCAAAAGTTACAAAATGGCGTTTTTTTTCGATTTTGTCGCACAATGATTTTTTTTTCCGTTTTGCCGTGCATTTTTGGGTAAAATGACTAATGTCACTGCAAAGTAGAATTGGCGACGCAAAAAATAAGCCATAATATGGATTTTTAGGTGGAAAATTGAAAGGGTTATGATTTTTTAAAGGTAAGGAGGAAAAAACGAAAGTGCAAAAACGGAAAAACCCTGAGTCCTTAAGGGGTTAAGGAGTTAAATGGAGATGCAACTTTTTTTCTTCATAAATAGCGACTATCACATTTGATAAATACATGATCACTGCAAAGTAAAAAAAATATAAAAAATTTACTACGTGAGCAGATTTCAGAAATGTGCTTTGGAATAAGCAAAATTCAAAAAGTCGCAGCGTGTATAGAAAAGTTGCATGTGGCAAGTATGTGCGACTATTTTACGCAAAAAAAATCTACTACAGGGCTTGATAAATCTCCTTCTATAAAGTTATATTTACTAGATGACTTGCAATGCACGATGGAGGCAAATTCTTTCAAATTTTATGTATGCATCAAATTCTCAAAGTTTTGCAAATGCTTGTTAGGGGTCCTTAAGTGGTTAATTCCAAATTTAAAAGTTTGTCCTTGTCACGTGATAAACACATAATATAGTTGAATGACTTGTTACAAGGCAACTCTGATAAATGTTCCGACACTCAAGTCATCACTGAACCAGGAGAGGTTGTAATCCTCTGGAAGTAAGAGGCTGGTCACATAACAATTTTGTTAGCGCTTTTTAGGAAGCGCATATCCCATCCATGTAAAGCTGGGTGAGATATGGGGAATCAAGGAGAGCATTAAACCTCTGCCAATATTTAGCTTTCTAATTTTGGGCTTGGATTTTGTATGGAATGAAAGGCAGGATAGGCAGTGGGGTCTTGCATTCCACTTCATTGGCCAAGCCAGGTTTTCAGATGAGCACAGATCAGCACAGGTGCTGAAAACAGCCTAGCTGGAAGTCAGTCTGTTAGTGAGTGAGGAACTGTACTCCGGAAGGCTGCAACCTTAAAAAGCAGACTGTTGTAACAATTGCCAGTTGTGTGAGGTAACAAATTTAAAGTTTGTTTTGTCAAGTGGCTCATAGTAAACGACTTGTATAGTGAGGGCTAGTGTTTAGCTAGTGCTGGACATGCAGGTTTTGTTTTGTTTTATAAATTTGAAATATGTCACTGTCTCAGACTGTTGTTTACTGCCGTTTGCCCATCTCTACCGAGCTAAACTCCCACAACCCACATTAATCGGGCGACTGTTCTTCTTTCCAAGTATTCCAATTTCTCTGGAAGGGAGAAAAAACTTTTGCAAGACTGAATTATTTTTTGTCAGATTCTAAAGATTCAGGTTTTCATTGCGAGTAGTTGGAATAGATGTGGGTAATAACAATCTACATACACTGCTACAGAAAGAGTTGGTGCCATATAAGCCATGAGTAATGAGTAAATAGTACAGTCTTGATTCTTACCATGTAGAGGTATTAGCGAGTTCATTCAAGGTGCTCGGCGTGCGGATGAATTTATCTAGAATGTTAACAATTTGACCAAACTTGGGTCGGTCACTTCTACACTTTTGCCAGCAATCCAGCATGAGCTGATGTAAGACCACAGGGCAGTCCATGGGGGGAGGCAGGCGGTACCCTTCATCTATTGCTTTAATGACCTGCGAAAAAACATTAACATTCATTATCACTAGAACAAGCCCATTCAATTCTCTTGATCTTCACGTTTAGACTATTTCGGTAGACAAGATTACTCGCTTTTATCTTCACTTTCCTGAGAAGATGTAAACCTTTGAAGTGGATAATACTAATACTAATGAGAAGCTGCCACTTTCTTTTGGGTAATAGACCTTCTTATCATTTTTTTTCTAAAAAGAAAATCATTAAAATTAATTAAAAATTCAGAATATCCAAGAAAAGCGATATTGTTATTGGGAGAATAAAATCGCATTCAGAGTTTTCTTTGTTCCTAATATCGATTAGTTTATTTCCCAATGTAAAAGACCTAGTGATCAGCTGATCACTCATTCATTGGGTGATCATTGGGACTGTGCGGGTGAAAAAATCTGTGCAAACAAAGAATGTGATATAGAGATACTTCCAGCACCAGGATGCGGTATAAAAACGGGTATATTTATTGATTCAAAGACAGGCTACAACACACGGATAACTCTGACGCGTTTCACACTTTCGCGCTTAGTCTTAGAGTCACTCTATGACTAAGCGCGAAAGCGTGAAACGCGTCAGTGTTATCCGTGTGTTGTAGCCTGTCTTTGAATCAATAAATATACCGGTTTTTATACCGCATCCTGGTGCTGGAAGTATCTCTATATTCCGTGAGTGGAGCCGGAGGCGGGGCTGGTGGATCCGCGCACAGCTGCGGGAATACTGGGTGAGCGGTCAATCTCTTCTCCTTGTGAAACAAAGAATGTGCAGCCGACAATGATGTAAGTGAAGGGCCATGCAAACTCATTAAATAAATGCCAACCTGCAAGATCTTTGCTTGTATTGGGTATGGGTTTGCCCATCTAAAAGGGCACTAAAATAGGACCTGTGGCCAATAAAATAAAAATGAGATTGCATTATCATGAAATAGCTTAGGGTGCCCTGATCACACACCCTTTCATGGTTTCTTAATGCACCCTTCCATTCCTTAGATATAAAGGTTTATATTTCGCCTGACAATATAGGGCGTGAACTTAATTTTGATAATGGTAGTGATCATCGGCTGGTGGGCGGGTCCATATAGTCAGGGGGTGTATTAGACATACAGGCTACTCAATGTAAAACATTCACACTCCCTAACTGTATAATCCCACCCATCACTGGACAGTCACTCCCATTATTAAAATTAAGTTCACGCCCATCTGTTTCAGACAAACTATAGACCATCATATCTCAGTAATTGGAGGGTGTATTAAGAAACTGTAAAAAAGGTGCATGATCGGGGTATGCTAAGCTATGTATTGACAGTAAAACCTGGGTTGGCCAAAGGTCCACTTTAAATTACATATTCACTATTTAATACAATGTCATTTTTACCTCCATATGATGTGCTGACTAATTTGCTAATTTTATCTTTTAGCTATAGTTATACAAGGGAATTTGGAGCACTGTATTACCAAAAATACTGTATTTCTTAACTTTTTAAAGATATATAATGAACCATCACAACATTTAGCTAAAGACCAAATTCCCTGTAATTTCATTGAACAATACAATCTGTATACATAATGACCGAGCGTATTTTTCGTCCATTAACCACCCATTATTATTAGTACCCATTATAGAATCTGTGTCCTCAATAATGTATCCTAGGAACCAGAGAAATAATGAATTCACAAAGGTGCTCAATGAGAGTAATAGGTGAATCTGACTGACTTGTGTATTGTTCTAGCATTTACTGCATTATTTTTCTGCATGTACAGGGAATATTACTGGGGCCAGATCTAAGGACCAGGATCCATTATCCTCAATGGAAGCAGGAGTCCTCGAGACACTGCAGGACTTAACATATTTACCTTCCATCCTTCCATTTGCGTCACACTTTTAAATGAATTATCCACAAATGTCACTTTGTTTCTACCATGCTTGCCACTTTTTTTTTGTTTTCTCAGTGAAGGGGCCTCTTAAAATGCCCCAAAAAGTGATGATATGTGCCAAATTTTGGCAATGACTAAGCCAACTAATAGGTGGTGCCACTGTAGAGTCGTCAGTGTAAGATGCGCAAGATTTTCAAACAGCCTGAGCCAGTGTTAAAAACCTGGTACAATCTTAGGGCTCATTCACACTGCGGAATCTCCAGAGATATTCAGGACAGGCAAAACAAGCCAGCACTAGGACCGCATGGAAATGCTCCATCTCAAAGTTGGCAATGCATTTCAGAGTGGATTCCGCCAAATGAATGAACCTGTTCATTCTCTTAGTGGAGACTGGAGTCTGGATTTTCCGCATTCTTTAGTGTGAATGGTGAAGCAGAATTTCATAGAGAACAATGGGAGGCTGCTGCAACGTATTTGCCAATCGGAATTGCACTTGGAAAATACGTAGAGTGAATGGGCCCTTGGGCTGACTTATCTAAATTTACACTTACAGTTTTTGATTATCTCCCACAATAAAAAAAAAAAGGTCAGTTCCACCTACTTTACTGCCTTTTCTCCCCTTTTTTTATTGTATACTGTGTGAACATGGCCTTAAGGGTTTGCCCAGCAAAATCAGAAATATTTATATCAGAAAGTAAAAAAATGCAATAAATAAAGAAAAGAAAGTGAAACGGGAGTGCTTTAGTAACTTTTAATGTGATGAAATGAGCCATAAAAATGGTCCCCCCCATGGACAACACTGGATTTTGGAAATGTATGAAAATGTCTGTACAGCTGACATAAGACACTAAGTTACTTGTAACATAAGGGATCCTAGGTAACTCACATCTTGGTTGGACATCTCCCAATATGGCCTCTCTCCGTAGGAGTTGACTTCCCACATGACTATGCCATAACTCCATACATCACTCGCTGATGTGAACTTCCGATAGGCAATAGCTTCTGGTGCTGTCCACCGGATCGGAATTTTACCTCCCTTACAAGACAAATGAAACAAATAGAATAGAAAAAACATGTGCAACAAATTAGAAATCATACATTTATTTATTTAAAAAATTAAAAGTCGACAGAACAACAAAAACCTAATAATAACAACACTGAATAAGTATACAATAGGCAGATAAAGTGAACTGGTAACCCACTGGATGAAGCAGGTTCTATACTTTGAGGCAACGTGGAAAAATAGATGTGAAATTAAAATAGATGGGCAAGACGAATGGTGAAGGGGTTAAGTTCCTGGAGGAAAGGAAAACATAAAGGCATAAAGGTCATCAGATACATTACATAGCTATTGGCTGAACGCTTGGTCAACCAACAGCAGTCTCTTCCAATCGAGCATGCGTGTCTTCTCAATAGGGAGAAGAAAGAAAGCCACCAAGAACAAATGAATTGAGCAGTTGAAATACAACATGGTCAATCTCTATCTCCCCAACATCTGATGCCAGGATTTTCAGTCAGTCCCACCAAAATTAATAGGTTCCATCCACATTTATCTAATGTGCATGGTCAGCTTAAATGGGCACTCTAATAAAGCTAATGTTTGCTATTGCACTCCTTATCGTCAATAAAAAATCTTTCTAATGTACTTTGTTTAAAATAAAATGAAGTTTTCCATGTTTTATTTGTGTTTAAAAGGGCTGCCACTAGGTGTCTTCCTACTTGCCCAGAGCACATTTCCCCCCATCTCTTGCACAGACTTTGGACTCCTGCTGGTCCGGCAGAAAGGAAATGCAGTCTGGAGTGCTAAGGGTGTGTGTGCAGTCTTATCCAATCATAGCTTATCTCACACGCTGAACTGCTCTGGGATGTGTGTAGCAGAGTGAGGGAGGAAGTTCTCCCCTGTATGGCTTCAGATGATGTCACGCCTGCTGGGGAACGCCCCTTCCCAGTCTGTGAATCTGACTGAGCTGAAAATACAGAGCAATATCAAGGTAGAAAACTAACAATTAAAATAAAGGCAGGGGGTGGTTTATCATGATGGGGGCTGTGAACTGGAGGATTATAAAAAATTAACAGGATTATGAGAGGTATTCTTTAACTACCAGGATAGCAGGCATGGCAGCTGCTATAGTGAACAAGAGGGTACCATTCTAATAAGAGATTCAATACATTTAGTTGTGGAAGATATGGGAACATTTAACACAAACACATAGGGGCTTCATGGTTACTTCTTACACCCCTGTAATAGACACTATGTGAACTCATTATAAAACCTACCCTTGTAGTATAAGCGGCTTCAGGGTCGTCCTCAAGGACTCGAGAGAGACCAAAATCGGAGACTTTGCAAACTAAATTGCTGTTGACCAAGATATTTCTGGCAGCCAGGTCTCTGTGGACGTAGTTCATGTCCGATAAGTATTTCATCCCAGAAGCAATGCCTCGCAGCATCCCTACCAGCTGTATCACTGTGAACTGGCCATCATGTTTCTACGAGAAAGGCGGAACATTCTCATCAATACTGATCATGAGAGATTCATAGGAGAAACGATCAACATACAGAATGCAACAATAAAAAAGAATTAAATAATACAGATAATACACAAGACTTTATTCCATTCACAAGCCAACAATTGTCCCTTATTTTGATGCACATCTACGCCTGGTCATAACGCCTCATAGGCGTCTGCCTTTACAATTTACCATTTGTTAATACATCTGTCCCTGAGTGTCTCTATGGCTTTATACTATATCACAATCACTTCTGAGCAAGAGAGGTACTTCAGAGAAATGGGCCTTATAGACCAGC